>NW_026525373.1:0-83272 GCF_943734705.1 Anopheles coustani
GTTGAATGAATCATCGATAGAGGGCATGACAAATAGCAAAACCAGATAAGAGATAAATATGCTGCTAGAGGCAATCGAAGTAGCACGGAGAATGAGTTGGAGATATAAGATATTCTTTTTGAATGTTTATATTTGTGATTGTTACAGTTGTGGTATGTCTGTATTTTTTTGTTGAGTTTTTTCTAAGCTAGGACTTGTTCTCACTGTAAAACGTAAGCACCAGGAGCGTTTTGCTTCCTACATGTCAGCTTTTATAATATTTTTTAAATGATTATCGAAAGTGAGCACATGAAATAGAAATGGGAGATGAAACATCAAAACGTTGCTAGAGGGAATTGAAAACAGAAAGAAGAATTAGTAAGAGAAGTAAGATATTTACTGAGAATGTTTATGTCTTTGATTCTCAAACGTTTGATGTGCGTTTGCTATTGAATTGAGTCTTCACTTTGGTAGGTCTTGTCTTCGCTGTGAACTGCAAGCACCAGGCTTGCTTTCACTCTCTACTTGTCAACTTTAGCAAATGCTGGTTGAATGAATCATCGATAGAGGGCATAACAAATAGCAAAACCTGATAAGAGATAAATATGCTGCTAGAGGCAATCGAAGTAGCACGGAGAATGAGTTGGAGATATAAGATATTCTTTTTGAATGTTTATATTTGTGATTGTTACAGTTTTGGTACGTCTTTAATTTTCTGTTGAGTTTTTTTCTATTCTAGAACTAGCTTTCATTGTAAAACGTAAGCACCAGGAGTGATTTGCTCCCTACATGTCAGCTTTTATAATACTTTTTAAATTAACTATCGAAAGCGAGTATATGAAATAGAAATGGGAGATGAAACATCAAAACGTTGCTAGAGGGAATTGAAAACAGAAAGAAGAATTAGTAAGAGAAGTGAGATATTTACTGTGAATGTTTATGTCTTTGATTCTTAAACGTTTGATGTGCGTGTGGTATTGAATTGAGTCTTCACTTTGGTAGGTCTAGTCTTCGCTGTGAACTGCAAGCACCAGGCTTGCTTTCACTCTCTACATGTCAACTTTAGCAAATGCTGGTTGAATGAATCATCGATAGAGGGCATGACAAATAGCAAAACCAGATAAGAGATAAATATGCTGCTAGAGGCAATCGAAGTAGCACGGAGAATGAGTTGGAGATATAAGATATTCTTTTTGAATGTTTATATTTGTGATTGTTACAGTTTTGGTACGTCTTTACTTTTCTGTTGAGTTTTTTCTATCCAAGGATTTGTTTCCACTGTAAAACGTAAGCACCGGAAGTGATTTGCTCCCTACATGTCAGCTTTTATAATACTTTTTAAATGAACTATCGAAAGTGAGCACATGAAATAGAAATGGGAGATGAAACATCAAAACGTTGCTAGAGGGAATTGAAAACAGAAAGAAGAATCAGTAAGAGAAGTGAGATATTTACTGTGAATGTTTATGTCTTTGTTTCTTAAACGTTTGATGTGCGTTTGGTATTGAATTGATTCTTCACTTTGGTAGGTCTTGTCTTCGCTGCGAACTGCAACTTTAGCAAATGCTGGTTGAATGAATCATCGATAGAGGGCGTGACAAATAGCACAAGCAGATAAGAGATAAATATGCTGCTAGAGGCAATCGAAGTAGCAAGGAGAATGAGTTGAAGGTATAAGATGTTCTTTTTGAATGTTTATATTTGTGATTGTTACAGTTTTGGTACGTCTTTACTTTTCTGTTGAGTTTTTTCTATTCTAGAACTAGCTTTCATTGTAATACGTAAGCACCAGGAGTGATTTGCTTCCTACATGTCAGCTTTTATAATACTTTTTAAATTAACTATCGAAAGCGAGTATATGAAATAGAAAAAGGAGATGAAACATCAAAACATTGCTAGAGGGAATTGAAAACAGAAAGCAGAATTAGTAAGAGAAGTGAGATATTTACTGTGAATGTTTATGTCTTTGATTCTCAAACGTTTGATGTGCGTTTGGTATTGAATTGAGTCTTCACTTTGGTAGGTCTTGTCTTCGCTGTGAACTGCAAGCACCAGGTTTGCTTTCACTCCTTACATGTTAACTTTAGCAAATGCTGGTTGAATGAATCATCGATAGAGGGCGTGACAAATAGCACAAGCAGATAAGAGATAAATATGCTGCTAGAGGCAAACGAAGTAGCAAGGAGAATAAGAAGGAGAAATAAGATATTCTTTTTGATTGTTTATATTTGTGATTGTTACAGTTTTGGTACGTCTTTACTTTTCTGTTGAGTTTTTTCTATCCAAGGATTTGTTTCCACTGTAAAACGTAAGCACCGGAAGTGATTTGCTCCCTACATGTCAGCTTTTATAATACTTTTTAAATGAACTATCGAAAGTGAGCACATGAAATAGAAATGGGAGATGAAACATCAAAACGTTGCTAGAGGGAATTGAAAACAGAAAGAAGAATCAGTAAGAGAAGTGAGATATTTACTGTGAATGTTTATGTCTTTGTTTCTTGAACGTTTGATGTGCGTTTGATATTGAATTGATTCTTCACTTTGGTAGGTCTTGTCTTCGCTGCGAACTTCAACTTTAGCAAATGCTGGTTGAATGAATCATCGATAGAGGGCGTGACAAATAGCACAAGCAGATAAGAGATAAATATGCTGCTAGAGGCAATCGAGGATGCAAGGAGAATGAGTTGAAGGTATAAGATGTTCTTTTTGAATGTTTATATTTGTGATTGTTACAGTTTTGGTACGTCTTTACTTTTCTGTTGAGTTTTTTCTATCCTAGAACTAGCTTTCATTGTAATACGTAAGCACCAGGAGTGATTTGCTTCCTACATGTCAGCTTTTATAATACTTTTTAAATTAACTATCGAAAGCGAGTATATGAAATAGAAAAAGGAGATGAAACATCAAAACGTTGCTAGAGGGAATTGAAAACAGAAAGAAGAATGAGTAAGAGAAGAGAGATATTTACTGTGAATGTTTATGTCTTTGATTCTCAAACGTTTGATGTGCGTTTGCTATTGAATTGAGTCTTCACTTTGGTAGGTCTTGTCTTCGCTGTGAACTGCAAGCACCAGGCTTGCTTTCACTCTCTACATGTCAACTTTAGCAAATGCTGGTTGAATGAATCATCGATAGAGGGCATGACAAATAGCAATAGCAGAGCGGAGAGAAATTTGCTGCTAGAGGCAATCGAGGTTGCAAGGAGAATGAGTTTGAGATATTAGATATTCTTTTTGAATGTTTAGATTTGTGATTGTTACAGTTTTGGTACGTCTTTACTTTTCTGTTGAGTTTTTTCTATTCTAGAACTAGCTTTCATTGTAAAACGTAAGCACCAGGAGTGATTTGCTCCCTACATGTCAGCTTTTATAATACTTTTTAAATTAACTATCGAAAGCGAGTATATGAAATAGAAAAAGGAGATGAAACATCAAAACGTTGCTAGAGGGAATTGAAAACAGAAAGAAGAATTAGTAAGAGAAGTAAGATATTTACTGTGAATGTTTATGTCTTTGATTCTTAAACGTTTGATGTGCAATTGATATTGAATTGAGTCTTCACTTTGGTAGGTCTAGTCTTCGCTGTGAACTGCAAGCACCAGGCTTGCTTTCACTCTCTACATGTCAACTTTAGCAAATGCTGGTTGAATGAATCATCGATAGAGGGCATGACAAATAGCAAAACCAGATAAGAGATAAATTTGCTGCTAGAGGCAATCGAAGAAGCAAGGAGAATGAGTTGGAGATATAAGATATTCTTTTTGAATGTTTATACTTGTGATTGTTACAGTTTTGGTACGTCTTTACTTTTCTGTTGAGTTTTTTCTATCCAAGGATTTGTTTCCACTGTAACACGTAAGCACCGGGAGTGATTTGTTCCCTACATGTCAGCTTTTATAATACTTTTTAAATGAACTATCGAAAGTGAGCACATAAAATAGAAATGGGAGATGAAACATCAAAACGTTGCTAGAGGGAATTGAAAACAGAAAGAAGAATTAGTAAGAGAAGTAAGATATTTACTGAGAATGTTTATGTCTTTGATTCTTAAACGTTTGATGTGCGTGTGGTATTGAATTGAGTCTTCACTTTGGTAGGTCTAGTCTTTGCTGTGAACTGCAAGCACCAGGCTTGCTTTCACTCTCTACATGTCAAATTTAGCAAATGCTGGTTGAATGAATCATCGATAGAGGGCATGACAAATAGCAAAACCAGATAAGAGATAAATTTGCTGCTAGAGGCAATCGAAGAAGCAAGGAGAATGAGTTGGAGATATAAGATATTCTTTTTGAATGTTTATACTTGTGATTGTTACAGTTTTGGTACGTCTTTACTTTTCTGTTGAGTTTTTTCTATCCAAGGATTTGTTTCCACTGTAACACGTAAGCACCGGGAGTGATTTGTTCCCTACATGTCAGCTTTTATAGTACTTTTTAAATGAACTATCGAAAGTGAGCACATAAAATAGAAATGGGAGATGAAACATCAAAACGTTGCTAGAGGGAATTGAAAACAGAAAGAAGAATTAGTAAGAGAAGTAAGATATTTACTGAGAATGTTTATGTCTTTGATTCTTAAACGTTTGATGTGCGTGTGGTATTGAATTGAGTCTTCACTTTGGTAGGTCTAGTCTTCGCTGTGAACTGCAAGCACCAGGCTTGCTTTCACTCTCTACATGTCAACTTTAGCAAATGCTGGTTGAATGAATCATCGATAGAGGGCATGACAAATAGCAAAACCAGATAAGAGATAAATATGCTGCTAGAGGCAATCGAGGATGCAAGGAGAATGAGTTGGAGATATAAGATATTCTTTTTGAATGTTTATACTTGTGATTGTTACAGTTTTGGTACGTCTTTACTTTTCTGTTGAGTTTTTTCTATCCAAGGATTTGTTTTCACTGTAAAACGTAAGCAACGGGAGTGATTTGCTCCCTACATGTCAGCTTTTATAATACTTTTTAAATGAACTATCGAAAGTGAGCACATAAAATAGAAATGGGAGATGAAACATCAAAACGTTGCTAGAGGGAATTGAAAACAGAAAGAAGAATTAGTAAGAGAAGTAAGATATTTACTGAGAATGTTTATGTCTTTGATTCTTAAACGTTTGATGTGCGTGTGGTATTGAATTGAGTCTTCACTTTGGTAGGTCTAGTCTTCGCTGTGAACTGCAAGCACCAGGCTTGCTTTCACTCTCTACATGTCAACTTTAGCAAATGCTGGTTGAATGAATCATCGATAGAGGGCATGACAAATAGCAAAACCAGATAAGAGATAAATTTGCTGCTAGAGGCAATCGAAGAAGCAAGGAGAATGAGTTGGAGATATAAGATATTCTTTTTGAATGTTTATACTTGTGATTGTTACAGTTTTGGTACGTCTTTACTTTTCTGTTGAGTTTTTTCTATCCAAGGATTTGTTTTCACTGTAAAACGTAAGCAACGGGAGTGATTTGCTCCCTACATGTCAGCTTTTATAATACTTTTTAAATGAACTATCGAAAGTGAGCACATAAAATAGAAATGGGAGATGAAACATCAAAACGTTGCTAGAGGGAATTGAAAACAGAAAGAAGAATTAGTAAGAGAAGTAAGATATTTACTGAGAATGTTTATGTCTTTGATTCTTAAACGTTTGATGTGCGTTTGGTATTGAATTGAGTCTTCACTTTGGTAGGTCTCAGTTTATGAAATATATCAAGGCAACCGTGATGCCGAAAGTTCACGTGTAGATATATTATCATAAGAAATAGGAGAGGAAGAAAATATATAATATATCAGGGCAACCGTGATGCCGGAAGTGCACGCGTAGATATATTATTATATTACATGACATAGATGACAGCAAGAACTCAGCAGAAGTGTTTGCTACGCGCTCAAACCAATCAAGAAATAGAAACGATTGGTACAATAATAACAATTACAATAAACGCAACCATGGTCCAAGGTTTAATAAATTTAACCCAAATCAAAACCAATGGAACAAACGACCCCAAAACTATAATAGATACCGCAACCGGAATCAAACTAGACTCCCACCCATTAACCCACCCAACAACAATTACCAGCAACCAAGATATCAAAATAATAATCGTAATAAAAACAACGGACCTAACCAAACAAATCGATTTGAACCTCAAAGAAACCATCAAAACTCACCGGGAAATTGGAGACAAAATTCAAATCGCGTATATATAACACAAGAAGAACAGCAAAACGACCAATACTGGAAACAGAATGAAAGCCTACAGGCACAAATTTTCCAAGGAAGAGTTAATTATCTAACACCTCCGACAGAAAATATTTTTTTAGACAAGCAACAGCAGTCCATAACAGACTGCCAATACTCGCAATAAACATATCAGCAAGTAACTTCATCAAGATTCAATTAGAAATAGCCAACAATGAATACAGTACCTTGATCGTAGATACAGGTGCAGACATATCACTTTTTAAAGTAGACAAAGTCAAACCAAAACAGCAAGTCTTTATAGACAGGAAAGTTAAACTGACAGGCATTTCAAGCAACTCTATATACACATTAGGTTCAACAAAGACAAATTTAAGATTTGGAAACTTACTTATTCCCCATGAATTTCACTTAATACCAAAAACGGTAGAAATTCTAGCAGATGGAATATTAGGCAGAGATTTTCTAACCCAATATCGGTGCACAATTGATTATGAACATTGGTTACTTCATTTCAACATAAATGGAACAAATGTTTCATACCCAATAGAAGACAAAATTGATAATGGATTACTTACTTACTTCCACTCAGAAGTGAAGTTATACGTAAAATTTCAATACCAAACATAACAGAAGATACAATAGTATTAGCAAAAGAAATCAAACCAGGAGTATTTTACGGCAATTCCATAGTATCAAAAGAAAACCAATTTATCAAACTTGTAAACACTACGGAGGAAAATGTGTTTATCCCTCACAACTTAATCTTACCAGAGACAAAATTACTCAGAGAGTACAACATTTCAAAATGTTCTTTGCAAACAAATACCAATACAAATAGAGCATCAAATATTTGCAGAAAAATTAAAATAGAAAATGTACCACAGTTTGCAAGAAAGGATTTGGAACAAATTATTTCCAAATACTCTGATATATTTTGCATAGATGACGACCCAATCACTACCAATAATTTCTACAAGCAAGAAATTCGATTGAAAGACAACATACCATCATATATACCCAATTATAAACAAATCCACTCGCAAACAGAAGAGATAAACAAACAAGTAGATAAGATGTTGCAAAGCAACATTATTGAACATTCGATATCTTCTTACAACTCTCAAATTCTTTTGGTACCAAAGAAATCGGACAATGCTGATAAGAAGTGGAGGCTAGTGGTAGATTTTCGACAATTAAATAAGAAAATCCTACCAGACAAGTTTCCTTTACCCCGGATTGACACAATTCTGGACCAATTAGGAAGAGCCAAGTACTTTAGTACTTTAGACTTGATGTCAGGCTTCCATCAGATCCCTCTCGAAAATGACTCAAGAAAGTTCACAGCGTTTTCAACCTCGACTGGCCACTATCAATTTACGCGTATGCCTTTTGGACTAAATATATGTCCAAATAGCTTTCAGCGAATGATGGCAATAGCCATGGCCGGGTTGACACCTGAACTAGCATTTGTATATATAGATGATATAATCGTTACTGGATGCAGTGCACGGCATCATATCAGTAACCTAGTTAAAGTTTTTGATAGGCTTAGAAAATACAATCTTAAGTTAAATCCAGATAAATGTAGTTTCTTTAGAACAGAAGTAACATATTTAGGACATAAGATAACGAGCGAAGGAATTTACCCAGACGAATCTAAGTTCCAGAAGCTAAGGGACTTTCCAGTTCCCAATAACGCTGATGAAGTAAGACGATTTGTAGCATTTTGTAACTATTATAGAAAGTTTGTAAATAATTTTGCAAATATCGCTAAGCCATTGAATAACCTTCTGAAGAAAGGTGTAAAGTTTCAATGGACAAAGGAATGCCAACTAGCATTTGACTCATTGAAAAAACATTTGTTATCCCCTACTATACTAAAATACCCAGACTTTTCACAAAAATTCATTGTAACTACTGATGCTTCTGACGTAGCATGTGGAGCAATTCTTTCACAAATAATAGAAGGAAATGACTTACCAGTCGCTTACGCAAGTAAAAGTTTCACCCCAGGAGAAAAGGCAAAATCAGTTATTGAAAAAGAGCTAACAGCCATTCATTGGGCAATTAACCATTTTAAACCATATCTTTACGGTCAAAGATTCACCGTTCGAACAGACCATAGACCATTAGTTTATCTTTTTAAAATGAAGAACCCCACATCTAAGGTCACACGCATGAGACTAGATCTAGAAGAATTTGACTTTGACATAGAATATGTAAAGGGTAAAACGAATGTTGGAGCAGACGCTCTTTCACGAATGATAGTGAACTCAGACGAATTGAAAAGTATTACACCATTGACAAAGGAAGTGCTCGTTGTAAATACAAGAGCAATGACCAAGCAGAAGCATAAAACATTGCATAATGAAGATCAAAGAGACATACTGAGGACTGATCACCCTGTAGTATGGCAAACTGAAAACCCTTCAGAGGTTAATAAAATGTTGAAATTGCGTACAAAGACATACGAAAACAAAATCAAGCTTGAGTTATGTAACAACAACTATAACAAAGTATTGGGATTTGTCGACATTCCACTAAAGTCGGATGAAAACGGAAATCAAACACTAGAGTTTGCTTTTCTGAAAATCTGTGACTTATTGAAGGAAATGAAACGAGATAAGCTAGCAATGTCAATTGATGACAAATTATTCGAATATTATTCCCTGCAGACCATAAAGGAAATCGCTTGTAGAGCCATTTTCGGGTCAGAAATTATACTGTTCAAGGCGCCCAAGATTATATTGAAGCAGGATGAAAAGATGACGATACTAGAATCGCATCATAAGAATTCCCTAGGAGGACATATAGGACAACATAGGTTGTACCTCAAAATAAGAGAATTTTATAAATGGACAAATATGAAACAGGACATTAAAAATTATGTCAGGCAATGCCAAGAATGCCAGCTAAACAAGATCAAGCGGCATACAAAAGAGGAAACTGTTGTGACGACAACACCCTCAAAACCTTTTAGTGTAATCTCAATAGATACAGTAGGACCGTTACCAAAAACTAATCACAACAATAGATATGCAGTAACAATACAATGTGATTTAACAAAGTATGTAGTTATCATCCCAATTTCAAACAAAGAAGCAAATTCAATAGCCAAAGCGTTAATAGAAAATTTCATTCTTATTTATGGAAATTTCATGGAACTCAAATCGGATCAAGGACTCGAATACAATAACGAAATTCTTAGTAAAATTGCAGAAATCCTCAATTTCAAACAAACATTTGGAACCGCATATCATCCACAAACAATCGGTAGTTTAGAAAGAAATCATAGATGTTTAAATGAATATTTAAGGACATTTTCAAACGAACATCACGATGATTGGGACAATTGGATTAAGTTTTATTCTTTTGTTTACAATACTACTCCTCATACAGATACAAATTACACACCATTTGAATTAGTATTTGGAAGAAAAGCAAATCTACCCCAAGAACTACACGAAACAACCATTGAACCAATCTATAACATTGAACAATATTACATCGAAATGAAGTATAAAATCCAAAAATCTAACAAAATTGCGAGAGAAAACCTCATAAGACAAAAAGAAAAAAGACAAATCACCTTAAATAAGACCGTTAATCCAATTTCAATTAAAATAGGCGATAAAGTTTATCTAACAAACGAAAATAGGAAAAAATTAGATCCATTATACATTGGACCATTCATAGTTAGACAGATACACGAAACAAATTGTACAATAGAACATTGCGTTACAAGAAAAACTACAACAGTTCACAAGAACCGAATTATTAAGCAGACAGGAGAATAATTTTCCAATATCGATTCTCTCTATAGTAAAATTATTCTTAAAGGGTGGTGGTGTGCTGTACCAAGCATACACGCAGGCGCAATTACCAAAAGTGCAGATTAAGATAAGCTTAAAACAATTAACATTTCAAGCTCCATTGCAGAACTTAATCTTCCAAGCAAGTTCTAAGTAGAATACAATGTAGAATGCAATATGGCATGCAACACAATTGCAAGGCAAGATAAAATGCAAAGATGCAACGTAATCACAATCAAAAGCCAAACGGGCATGTACGCATATTGTAACCTGATATTGTTTACCGATAACAAATTCAACCACGGAAACCCAAAATAACTTTGCGCAATAAACCAAATGTTAAAGAAGCAATGCATGCGTAGTTGGGAATGCGTGTTCCCACGCTTTCAAGTGCATGCGCCCTTAGGTAGCATAGGACTCGTCTCAATATGACACCGCGAGATAATTCTCACGATTTCGGGTGCACATGCAATCGCGCCAATAAACAACATCTTTAGTTCAAGGGCAAAAGAACGTTTAGAAACGCATTCAAATACAATGTATGGATTCCCACACTTTCAGGTAAAATAATGAACCCCAAATTAGGCGAACGAACATGTTCGATCATGATAGGCACGTGTAGGATCATATTAACCAAACTAACCAATCATAATTAAGTAAACAGGAAGTTAGCCAGACAGTAAATCGATATCAAATCTATAAACGACCAATCAAAATTCAGACAAACAAAAGTGTTAAATTCAATATTATTTTCTTTATCAAAATTCTTAGAAATTCAGACATGAACCGTGGGAACCCATTAGAAATAATCCAAAAAGAAATGTTAAACTTAAGGAAGAAATTGTACTATAAATAAAGGGCCAAAGACTGATCGAACAAGTCTCAGTTGAGCAGAAGTCTCAGTTGAGCAGAAGTCTCAGTTGAGCAGAAGTCTCAGTGCACGACGCTCAGTTCCGCAGAAACCTCGATATAGTGAAATCTCAGTTTAGAACTGAGCTCAGGCTCAGTTCCATCCCCGTTCAAGGATGGAGTTACAGACAGTAAAGAAGTTATAGTGAAAAATAGACCAAGGCACAGTTCGATCAGTTTAGGCAACTATAAGAAACGAAACCACACTTGTGTTTTATTTCGGGACAAAGTCTCGAGAAGGAGGAAGGATGGGTTTCTTACAGGTGCATAGTGATTAGTGAATTCCACCACGAGTAAAGGGCATTCTTCAATCAGCAGTGAAGCTGCTAATTCGAAGTGATAGAAGGAGATAGATAATATATCAAGGCAACCGTGATGCCGGAAGTTCACGTGTAGACATATTATCATAAGAGAGTGATGTGAAGAAGAATATGAAATATATCAAGGCAACCGTGATGCCGAAAGTTCACGTGTAGATATATTATCATAAGAAATAGGAGAGGAAGAAAATATATAATATATCAGGGCAACCGTGATGCCGGAAGTTCACGCGTAGATATATTATTATATTACAGTAGGTCTTGTCTTCGCTGTGAGCTGCAAGCACTAGGCTTGCTTTCACTCTCTACATGTCAACTTTAGCAAATGCTGGTTGAATGAATCATCGATAGAGGGCATGACAAATAGCAATAGCAGAGAAGAGAGAAATTTGCTGCTAGAGGCAATCGAGGATGCAAGGAGAATGAGTTGGAGATATAAGATATTCTTTTTGAATGTTTATATTTGTGATTGTTACAGTTTTGGTACGTCTTTACTTTTCTGTTGAGTTTTTTCTATCCAAGGATTTGTTTTCACTGTAAAACGTAAGCACCGGGAGTGATTTGCTCCCTACATGTCAGCTTTTATAATACTTTTTAAATGAACTATCGAAAGTGGGCACATGAAATAGAAATGGGAGATGAAACATCAAAACGTTGCTAGAGGGAATTGAAAACAGAAAGAAGAATTAGTAAGAGAAGTAAGATAGCTACTGGGAATGTTTATGTCTTTGATTCTTAAACGTTTGATGTGCGTTTGGTATTGAATTGAGTCTTCACTTTGGTAGGTCTTGTCTTCGCTGTGAGCTGCAAGCACTAGGCTTGCTTTCACTCTCTACATGTCAAATTTAGCAAATGCTGGTTGAATGAATCATCGATAGAGGGCATGACAAATAGCAATAGCAGAGAAGAGAGAAATTTGCTGCTAGAGGCAATCGAGGTTGCAAGGAGAATGAGTTGGAGATATAAGATATTCTTTTTGAATGTTTATATTTGTGATTGTTACAGTTTTGGTACGTCTTTACTTTTCTGTTGAGTTTTTTCTATCCAAGGATTTGTTTTCACTGTAAAACGTAAGCAACGGGAGTGATTTGCTCCCTACATGTCAGCTTTTATAATACTTTTTAAATGAACTATCGAAAGTGAGCACATAAAATAGAAATGGGAGATGAAACATCAAAACGTTGCTAGAGGGAATTGAAAACAGAAAGAAGAATTAGTAAGAGAAGTAAGATATTTACTGAGAATGTTTATGTCTTTGATTCTTAAACGTTTGATGTGCGTTTGGTATTGAATTGAGTCTTCACTTTGGTAGGTCTTGTCTTCGCTGTGAACTGCAAGCACCAGGCTTGCTTTCACTCTCTACATGTCAACTTTAGCAAATGCTGGTTGAATGAATCATCGATAGAGGGCATGACAAATAGCAATAGCAGAGAAGAGAGAAATTTGCTGCTAGAGGCAATCGAGGTTGCAAGGAGAATGAGTTGGAGATATAAGATATTCTTTTTGAATGTTTATACTTGTGATTGTTACAGTTTTGGTACGTCTTTACTTTTCTGTTGAGTTTTTTCTATCCAAGGATTTGTTTTCACTGTAAAACGTAAGCAACAGGAGTGATTTGCTCCCTACATGTCAGCTTTTATAATACTTTTTAAATGAACTATCGAAAGTGAGCACATAAAATAGAAATGGGAGATGAAACATCAAAACGTTGCTAGAGGGAATTGAAAACAGAAAGAAGAATTAGTAAGAGAAGTAAGATATTTACTGAGAATGTTTATGTCTTTGATTCTTAAACGTTTGATGTGCGTGTGGTATTGAATTGAGTCTTCACTTTGGTAGGTCTAGTCTTCGCTGTGAACTGCAAGCACCAGGCTTGCTTTCACTCTCTACATGTCAACTTTAGCAAATGCTGGTTGAATGAATCATCGATAGAGGGCATGACAAATAGCAATAGCAGAGCAGAGATAAATTTGCTGCTAGAGGCAATCGAAGAAGCAAGGAGAATGAGTTGGAGATATAAGATATTCTTTTTGAATGTTTATACTTGTGATTGTTACAGTTTTGGTACGTCTTTACTTTTCTGTTGAGTTTTTTCTATCCAAGGATTTGTTTCCACAGTAACACGTAAGCACCGGGAGTGATTTGCTCCCTACATGTCAGCTTTTATAATACTTTTTAAATGAACTATCGAAAGTGAGCACATAAAATAGAAATGGGAGATGAAACATCAAAACGTTGCTAGAGGGAATTGAAAACAGAAAGAAGAATTAGTAAGAGAAGTAAGATATTTACTGAGAATGTTTATGTCTTTGATTCTTAAACGTTTGATGTGCGTGTGGTATTGAATTGAGTCTTCACTTTGGTAGGTCTAGTCTTTGCTGTGAACTGCAAGCACCAGGCTTGCTTTCACTCTCTACATGTCAACTTTAGCAAATGCTGGTTGAATGAATCATCGATAGAGGGCATGACAAATAGCAAAACCAGATAAGAGATAAATATGCTGCTAGAGGCAATCGAGGATGCAAGGAGAATGAGTTGGAGATATAAGATATTCTTTTTGAATGTTTATATTTGTGATTGTTACAGTTTTGGTACGTCTTTACTTTTCTGTTGAGTTTTTTCTATCCAAGGATTTGTTTTCACTGTAAAACGTAAGCAACGGGAGTGATTTGCTCCCTACATGTCAGCTTTTATAATACTTTTTAAATGAACTATCGAAAGTGAGCACATAAAATAGAAATGGGAGATGAAACATCAAAACGTTGCTAGAGGGAATTGAAAACAGAAAGAAGAATTAGTAAGAGAAGTAAGAGAGCTACTGAGAATGTTTATGTCTTTGATTCTTAAACGTTTGATGTGCGTTTGCTATTGAATTGAGTCTTCACTTTGGTAGGTCTCAGTTTATGAAATATATCAAGGCAACCGTGATGCCGAAAGTTCACGTGTAGATATATTATCATAAGAAATAGGAGAGGAAGAAAATATATAATATATCAGGGCAACCGTGATGCCGGAAGTTCACGCGTAGATATATTATTATATTACATGGCGACCGTGACAGGAAGTCTCGAGAAGGAGGAAGGATGGGTTTCTTACAGGTGCATAGTGATTAGTGAATTCCACCACGAGTAAAGGGCATTCTTCAATCAGCAGTGAAGCTGCTAATTCGAAGTGATAGAAGGAGATAGATAATATATCAAGGCAACCGTGATGCCGAAAGTTCACGTGTAGATATATTATCATAAGAAATAGGAGAGGAAGAAAATATATAATATATCAGGGCAACCGTGATGCCGGAAGTTCACGCGTAGATATATTATTATATTACATGACATAGATGACAGCAAGAACTCAGCAGAAGTGTTTGCTACGCGCTCAAACCAATCAAGAAATAGAAACGATTGGTACAATAATAACAACTACAATAAACGCAACCATGGTCCAAGGTTTAATAAATTTAACCCAAATCAAAACCAATGGAACAAACGACCCCAAAACTATAATAGATACCGCAACCGGAATCAAACTAGATTCCCACCCATTAACCCACCCAACAACAATTACCAGCAACCAAGATATCAAAATAATAATCGTAATAACAACAACGGACCTAACCAAACAAATCGATTTGAACCTCAAAGAAACCATCAAAACTCATCGGGAAATTGGAGACAAAATTCAAATCGCGTATATATAACACAAGAAGAACAGCAAAACGACCAATACTGGAAACAGAATGAAAGCCTACAGGCACAAATTTCCCAAGGAAGAGTCAATTATCTAACACCTCCGACAGAAAATATTTTTTTAGACAAGCAACAGCAGTCCATAACAGACTGCCAATACTCGCAATAAACATATCAGCAAGTAACTTCATCAAGATTCAATTAGAAATAGCCAACAATGAATACAGTACCTTGATCGTAGATACAGGTGCAGACATATCACTTTTTAAAGTAGACAAAGTCAAACCAAAACAGCAAGTCTTTATAGACAGGAAAGTTAAACTGACAGGCATTTCAAGCAACTCTATATACACATTAGGTTCAACAAAAACAAATTTAAGATTTGGAAATTTACTTATTCCCCATGAATTTCACTTAATACCAAAAACGGTAGAAATTCTAGCAGATGGAATATTAGGCAGAGATATTCTAACCCAATATCGGTGCACAATTGATTATGAACATTGGTTACTTCATTTCAACATAAATGGAACAAATGTTTCCTACCCAATAGAAGACAAAATTGATAATGGATTCATACTTCCACTCAGAAGTGAAGTTATACGTAAAATTTCAATACCAAACATAACAGAAGATACAATAGTATTAGCAAAAGAAATCAAACCAGGAGTATTTTACGGCAATTCCATAGTATCAAAAGAAAACCAATTTATCAAACTTGTAAACACTACGGAGGAAAATGTGTTTATCCCTCACAACTTAATCTTACCAGAAACAAAATTACTCGGAGAGTACAACATTTTAAAATGTTCCTTGCAAACAAATACCAATACAAATAGAGCATCAAATATTTGCAGAAAAATTAAAATAGAAAATGTACCACAGTTTGCAAGAAAGGCTTTGGAACAAATTATTTACAAATACTCTGATATATTTTGCATAGATGACGACCCAATCACTACCAATAATTTCTACAAGCAAGAAATTCGATTGAAAGACAACATACCATCATATATACCCAATTATAAACAAATCCACTCGCAAACAGAAGAGATAAACAAACAAGTAGATAAGATGTTGCAAAGCAACATTATTGAACATTCGATATCTTCTTACAACTCTCAAATTCTTTTGGTACCAAAGAAATCGGACAATGCTGATAAGAAGTGGAGGCTAGTGGTAGATTTTCGACAATTAAATAAGAAAATCTTACCAGACAAGTTTCCTTTACCCCGGATTGACACAATTCTGGACCAATTAGGAAGAGCCAAGTACTTTAGTACTTTAGACTTGATGTCAGGCTTCCATCAGATCCCTCTCGAAAATGACTCAAGAAAGTTCACAGCGTTTTCAACCTCGACTGGCCACTATCAATTTACGCGTATGCCTTTTGGACTAAATATATGTCCAAATAGCTTTCAGCGAATGATGGCAATAGCCATGGCCGGGTTGACACCTGAACTAGCATTTGTATATATAGATGATATAATCGTTACTGGATGCAGTGCACGGCATCATATCAGTAACCTAGTTAAAGTTTTTGATAGGCTTAGAAAATACAATCTTAAGTTAAATCCAGATAAATGTAGTTTCTTTAGAACAGAAGTAACATATTTAGGACATAAGATAACGAGCGAAGGAATTTACCCAGACGAATCTAAGTTCTAGAAGCTAAGGGACTTTCCAGTTCCCAATAACGCTGATGAAGTAAGACGATTTGTAGCATTTTGTAACTATTATAGAAAGTTTGTAAATAATTTTGCAAATATCGCTAAGCCATTGAATAACCTTCTGAAGAAAGGTGTAAAGTTTCAATGGACAAAGGAATGCCAACTAGCATTTGACTCATTGAAAAAACATTTGTTATCCCCTACTATACTAAAATACCCAGACTTTTCACAAAAATTCATTGTAACTACTGATGCTTCTGACGTAGCATGTGGAGCAATTCTTTCACAAATAATAGAAGGAAATGACTTACCAGTCGCTTACGCAAGTAAAAGTTTCACCCCAGGAGAAAAGGCAAAATCAGTTATTGAAAAAGAGCTAACAGCCATTCATTGGGCAATTAACCATTTTAAACCATATCTTTACGGTCAAAGATTCACCGTTCGAACAGACCATAGACCATTAGTTTATCTTTTTAAAATGAAGAACCCCACATCTAAGCTCACACGCATGAGACTAGATCTAGAAGAATTTGACTTTGACATAGAATATGTAAAGGGTAAAACGAATGTTGGAGCAGACGCTCTTTCACGAATGATAGTGAACTCAGACGAATTGAAAAGTATTACACCATTGACAAAGGAAGTGCTCGTTGTAAATACAAGAGCAATGACCAAGCAGAAGCATAAAACATTGCATAATGAAGATCAAAGAGACATACTGAGGACTGATCACCCTGTAGTATGGCAAACTGAAAACCCTTCAGAGGTTAATAAAATGTTGAAATTGCGTACAAAGACATACGAAAACAAAATCAAGCTTGAGTTATGTAACAACAACTATAACAAAGTATTGGGATTTGTCGACATTCCACTAAAGTCGGATGAAAACGGAAATCAAACACTAGAGTTTGCTTTTCTGAAAATCTGTGACTTATTGAAGGAAATGAAACGAGATAAGCTAGCAATGTCAATTGATGACAAATTATTCGAATATTATTCCCTGCAGACCATAAAGGAAATCGCTTGTAGAGCCATTTTCGGGTCAGAAATTATACTGTTCAAGGCGCCCAAGATTATATTGAAGCAGGATGAAAAGATGACGATACTAGAATCGCATCATAAGAATTCCCTAGGAGGACATATAGGACAACATAGGTTGTACCTCAAAATAAGAGAATTTTATAAATGGACAAATATGAAACAGGACATTAAAAATTATGTCAGGCAATGCCAAGAATGCCAGCTAAACAAGATCAAGCGGCATACAAAAGAGGAAACTGTTGTGACGACAACACCCTCAAAACCTTTTAGTGTAATATCAATAGATACAGTAGGACCGGTACCAAAAACTAATCACAACAATAGATATGCAGTAACAATACAATGTGATTTAACAAAGTATGTAGTTATCATCCCAATTTCAAACAAAGAAGCAAATTCAATAGCCAAAGCGTTAATAGAAAATTTCATTCTTATTTATGGAAATTTCATGGAACTCAAATCGGATCAAGGACTCGAATACAATAACGAAATTCTTAGTAAAATTGCAGAAATCCTCAATTTCAAACAAACATTTGGAACCGCATATCATCCACAAACAATCGGTAGTTTAGAAAGAAATCATAGATGTTTAAATGAATATTTAAGGACATTTTCAAACGAACATCACGATGATTGGGACAATTGGATAAAGTTTTATTCTTTTGTTTACAATACTACTCCTCATACAGATACAAATTACACACCATTTGAATTAGTATTTGGAAGAAAAGCAAATCTACCCCAAGAACTACACGAAACAACCATTGAACCAATCTATAACATTGAACAATATTACAACAAAATGAAGTATAAAATCCAAAAATCTAACAAAATTGCGAGAGAAAACCTCATAAGACAAAAAAAAAGAAGACAAATCACCTTAATTAAGACCGTTAATCCAATTTCAATTAAAATAGGCGATAAAGTTTATCTAACAAACGAAAATAGGAAAAAATTAGATCCATTATACATTGGACCATTCATAGTTAGACAGATACACGAAACAAATTGTACAATAGAACATTGCGTTACAAGAAAAATTACAACAGTTCACAAGAACCGAATTATTAAGCAGACAGGAGAATAATTTTCCAATATCGATTCTCTCTATAGTAAAATTATTCTTAAAGGGTGGTGGTGTGCTGTACCAAGCATACACGCAGGCGCAATTACCAAAAGTGCAGATTAAGATAAGCTTAAAACAATTAACATTTCAAGCTCCATTGCAGAACTTAATCTTCCAAGCAAGTTCTAAGTAGAATACAATGTAGAATGCAATATGGCATGCAACACAATTGCAAGGCAAGATAAAATGCAAAGATGCAACGTAATCACAATCAAAAGCCAAACGGGCATGTACGCATATTGTAACCTGATATTGTTTACCGATAACAAATTCAACCACGGAAACCCAAAATAACTTTGCGCAATAAACCAAATGTTAAAGAAGCAATGCATGCGTAGTTGGGAATGCGTGTTCCCACGCTTTCAAGTGCATACGCCCTTAGGTAGCATAGGACTCGTCTCAATATGACACCGCGAGATAATTCTCACGATTTCGGGTGCACATGCAATCGCGCCAATAAACAACATCTTTAGTTCAAGGGCAAAAGAACGTTTAGAAACGCATTCAAATACAATGTATGGATTCCCACACTTTCAGGTAAAATAATGAACCGCAAATTAGGCGAACGAACATGTTCGATCATGATAGGCACGCGTAGGATCATATTAACCAAACTAACCAATCATAATTAAGTAAACAGGAAGTTAGCCAGACAGTAAATCGATATCAAATCTATAAACGACCAATCAAAATTCAGACAAACAAAAGTGTTAAATTCAATATTATTTTCTTTATCAAAATTCTTAGAAATTCAGACATGAACCGTGGGAACCCATTAGAAATAATCCAAAAAGAAATGTTAAACTTAAGGAAGAAATTGTACTATAAATAAAGGGCCAAAGACTGATCGAACAAGTCTCAGTTGAGCAGAAGTCTCAGTTGAGCAGAAGTCTCAGTTGAGCAGAAGTCTCAGTGCACGACGCTCAGTTCCGCAGAAACCTCGATATAGTGAAATCTTAGTTTAGAACTGAGCTCAGGCTCAGTTCCATCCCCGTTCAAGGATGGAGTTACAGACAGTAAAGAAGTTATAGTGAAAAATAGACCAAGGCACAGTTCGATCAGTTTAGGCAACTATAAGAAACGAAACCACACTTGTGTTTTATTTCGGGACAAAGTCTCGAGAAGGAGGAAGGATGGGTTTCTTACACGTGCATAGTGATTAGTGAATTCCACCACGAGTAAAGGGCATTCTACAGTCAGCAGTGAGGCTGCTAATTCGAAGTGTTAGAAGGAGATAGATAATATGCCAAGGCAACCGTGATGCCGGAAGTTCACGTGTAGACATATTATCATAAGAAAGTGATGTGAAGAAGAATATGAAATATATCAAGGCAACCGTGATGCCGAAAGTTCACGTGTAGATATATTATCATAAGAAATAGGAGAGGAAGAAAATATATAATATATCAGGGCAACCGTGATGCCGGAAGTTCACGCGTAGATATATTATTATATTACAGAAGGTCTTGTCTTCGCTGTGAGCTGCAAGCACTAGGCTTGCTTTCACTCTCTACATGTCAACTTTAGCAAATGCTGGTTGAATGAATCATCGATAGAGGGCATGACAAATAGCAATAGCAGAGAAGAGAGAAATTTGCTGCTAGAGGCAATCGAGGATGCAAGGAGAATGAGTTGGAGATATAAGATATTCTTTTTGAATGTTTATATTTGTGATTGTTACAGTTTTGGTACGTCTTTACTTTTCTGTTGAGTTTTTTCTATCCAAGGATTTGTTTTCACTGTAAAACGTAAGCACCGGGAGTGATTTGCTCCCTACATGTCAGCTTTTATAATACTTTTTAAATGAACTATCGAAAGTGGGCACATTAAATAGAAAAAGGAGATGAAACATCAAAACGTTGCTAGAGGGAATTGAAAACAGAAAGAAGAATTAGTAAGACAAGTAAGATAGCTACTGAGAATGTTTATGTCTTTGATTCTTAAACGTTTGATGTGCGTTTGGTATTGAATTGAGTCTTCACTTTGGTAGGTCTTGTCTTCGCTGTGAGCTGCAAGCACTAGGCTTGCTTTCACTCTCTACATGTCAAATTTAGCAAATGCTGGTTGAATGAATCATCGATAGAGGGCATGACAAATAGCAATAGCAGAGAAGAGAGAAATTTGCTGCTAGAGGCAATCGAGGTTGCAAGGAGAATGAGTTGGAGAAATAAGATATTCTTTTTGAATGTTTATATTTGTGATTGTTACAGTTTTGGTACGTCTTTACTTTTCTGTTGAGTTTTTTCTATCCAAGGATTTGTTTTCACTGTAAAACGTAAGCACCGGGAGTGATTTGCTCCCTACATGTCAGCTTTTATAATACTTTTTAAATGAACTATCGAAAGTGAGCACATAAAATAGAAATGGGAGATGAAACATCAAAACGTTGCTAGAGGGAATTGAAAACAGAAAGAAGAATTAGTAAGAGAAGTAAGATATTTACTGAGAATGTTTATGTCTTTGATTCTTAAACGTTTGATGTGCGTTTGGTATTGAATTGAGTCTTCACTTTGGTAGGTCTTGTCTTCGCTGTGAGCTGCAAGCACCAGGCTTGCTTTCACTCTCTACATGTCAACTTTAGCAAATGCTGGTTGAATGAATCATCGATAGAGGGCATGACAAATAGCAATAGCAGAGCAGAGATAAATTTGCTGCTAGAGGCAATCGAAGAAGCCAGGAGAATGAGTTGGAGATATAAGATATTCTTTTTGAATGTTTATACTTGTGATTGTTACAGTTTTGGTACGTCTTTACTTTTCTGTTGAGTTTTTTCTATCCAAGGATTTCTTTCCACTGTAAAACGTAAGCACCGGGAGTGATTTGCTCCCTACATGTCAGCTTGTATAATACTTTTTAAATGAATTATCGAAAGTGAGCACATGAAATAGAAATGGGAGATGAAACATCAAAACGTTGCTAGAGGGAATTGAAAACAGAAAGAAGAATTAGTAAGAGAAGTGAGATATTTACTGTGAATGTTTATGTCTTTGATTCTTAAACGTTTGATGTGCGTTTGATATTGAATTGAGTCTTCACTTTGGTAGGTCTTGTCTTCGCTGTGAACTGCAACTTTAGCAAATGCTGGTTGAATGAATCATCGATAGAGGGCGTGACAAATAGCACAAGCAGATAAGAGATAAATATGCTGCTAGAGGCAATCGAAGTAGCAAGGAGAATGAGTTGGAGGTATAAGATGTTCTTTTTGAATGTTTATATTTGTGATTGTTACAGTTTTGGTACGTCTTTAATTTTCTGTTGAGTTTTTTTTATCCTAGAACTAGTTTTCATTGTAAAACGTAAGAACTGGGAGTGATTTGCTCCCTACATGTCAGCTTTCATAATACTTTTTAAATGAACTATCGAAAGTGGGGACATGAAATAGAAATGGGAGATGAAACATCAAAACGTTGCTAGAGGGAATTGAAAACAGAAAGAAGAATTAGTAAGACAAGTAAGATATTTACTGAGAATGTTTATGTCTTTGATTCTCAAACGTTTGATGTGCGTTTGCTATTGAATTGAGTCTTCACTTTGGTAGGTCTTGTCTTCGCTGTGAACTGCAACTTTAGCAAATGCTGGTTGAATGAATCATCGATAGAGGGCATAACAAATAGCAAAACCAGATAAGAGATAAATATGCTGCTAGAGGCAATCGAAGTAGCAAGGAGATTAAGTAGGAGAAATAAGATATTCTTTTTGAATGTTTATATTGGTGATTGTTACAGTTGTGGTACGTCTTCACTTTTCGGTTGAGTTTTTTCTATCCAAGGATTTGTTTCCACTGTAAAACGTAAGCAACGGGAGTGATTTGCTTCCTACATGTCAGCTTTTATAATACTTTTTAAATTAACTATCGAAAGCGAGTATATGAAATAGAAAAAGGAGATGAAACATCAAAACGTTGCTAGAGGGAATTGAAAACAGAAAGAAGAATTAGTAAGAGAAGTGAGATATTTACTGTGAATGTTTTTGTCTTTTATTCTTAGACGTTTGATGTGCGTTTGGTATTGAATTGAGTCTTCACTTTGGTAGGTCTTGTCTTCGCTGTGAACTGCAAGCACTAGGCTTGCTTTCACTCTCTACATGTCAACTTTAGCAAATGCTGGTTGAATGAATCATCGATAGAGGGCATGACAAATAGCAATAGCAGAGAAGAGAGAAATTTGCTGCTAGAGGCAATCGAGGTTGCAAGGAGAATGAGTAGGAGATATAAGATATTCTTTTTGAATGTTTATATTTGTGATTGTTACAGTTTTGGTACGTCTTTACTTTTTTGTAGAGTTTTTTATAAGCTAGGACTTGATTTCACTGTAAAAAGTAAGCACCAGGGGTGATTTGCTTCCTACATGTCAGCTATTATAATATTTTTTGAATTAACTATCGAAAGCGAGTACATGAATTAGAAATGGGAGATGAAACTTCAAAACGATGCTAGAGGGAATTGAAAACAGAAAGAAGAATTAGTAAGAGAAGTAAGATATTTACTGTGAATGTTTATGTCTTTGATTCTCAAACGTTTGATGTGCGTTTGCTATTGAATTGAGTCTTCACTTTGGTAGGTCTTGTCTTCGCTGTGAACTGCAACTTTAGCAAATGCTGGTTGAATGAATCATCGATAGAGGGCATAACAAATAGCAAAACCAGATAAGAGATAAATATGCTGCTAGAGGCAATCGAAGTAGCAAGGAGATTAAGTAGGAGAAATAAGATATTCTTTTTGAATGTTTATATTGGTGATTGTTACAGTTGTGGTACGTCTTCACTTTTCGGTTGAGTTTTTTCTATCCAAGGATTTGTTTCCACTGTAAAACGTAAGCAACGGGAGTGATTTGCTTCCTACATGTCAGCTTTTATAATACTTTTTAAATTAACTATCGAAAGCGAGTATATGAAATAGAAAAAGGAGATGAAACATCAAAACGTTGCTAGAGGGAATTGAAAACAGAAAGAAGAATTAGTAAGAGAAGTGAGATATTTACTGTGAATGTTTTTGTCTTTTATTCTTAGACGTTTGATGTGCGTTTGGTATTGAATTGAGTCTTCACTTTGGTAGGTCTTGTCTTCGCTGTGAACTGCAAGCACTAGGCTTGCTTTCACTCTCTACATGTCAACTTTAGCAAATGCTGGTTGAATGAATCATCGATAGAGGGCATGACAAATAGCAATAGCAGAGAAGAGAGAAATTTGCTGCTAGAGGCAATCGAGGTTGCAAGGAGAATGAGTAGGAGATATAAGATATTCTTTTTGAATGTTTATATTTGTGATTGTTACAGTTTTGGTACGTCTTTACTTTTTTGTTGAGTTTTTTCCAAGCTAGGATTTGTTTCCACTGTAAAACGTAAGCACCAGAAGTGATTTTATCCCTACATGTCAGCTTTCATAATATTTTTTGAATTAACTATCGAAAGTGAGCACATGAAACAGAAATGGGCGATGAAACATCAAAACTTTGCTAGAGGGAATTGAAAACAGAAAGAAGAATGAGTAAGAGAAGTAAGATATTTACTGAGAATGTTTATGTCTTCGATTCTCAAACGTTTGATGTGCGTGTGGTATTGAATTGAGTCTTCACTTTGGTAGGTCTTGTCTTCGCTGTGAACTGCAAGCACCGGGCTTGCTTTCACTCTCTACATGTCAACTTTAACAAATGCTGGTTGAATGAATCATCGATAGAGGGAATGACAAATAGCAAAAGCAGATAAGAGATAAATATGCTGCTAGCGGCAATCGAAGAAGCAAGGAGAATTAGTTGGAGAAATGAGATATTCTTTTTGAATGTTTTTGTTTGTGATTGATACAGTTTTGGTACATCTTTACTTTTCTGTTGAGTTTTTTTTCTAAGCTAGGACTTGTTTCCACTGTATAACGTAAGCACCGGGAATGATTTGCTCCCTACATGTCAGCTTTTATAATACTTTTTAAATGAACTATCGAAAGTGAGCACATGAAATAGAAATGGGAGATGAAACATCAAAACGTTGCTAGAGGGAATTGAAAACAGAAAGAAGAATTAGTAAGAGAAGTAAGATAACTACTGAGAATGATTATGTCTTTGATTCTCAAATGTTTGATGTGCGCTTGCTATTCAATTGAGTCTTCACTTTGGTAGGTCTTGCCTTCGCTGTGAACTGCAACTTTAGCAAATGCTGGTTGAATGAATCATCGATAGAGGGCATGACAAATAGCAAAACCAGATAAGAGATAAATATGCTGCTAGAGGCAATCGAAGTAGCAAGGAGAATGAGTTGGAGATATAAGATATTCTTTTTGAATGTTTATATTTGTGATTGTTACAGTTGTGGTTCGTCTGTACTTTTTTGTTGAGTTTTTTCTAAGCTAGGACTTGTTTTCACTGTAAAACGTAAGCACCAGGAGCGTTTTGCTTCCTACATGTCAGCTTTTATAATACTTTTTAAATGATTATCGAAAGTGAGCACATGAAATAGAAATGGGACATGAAACATCAAAACGTTGCTAGAGGGAATTGAAAACAGAAAGAAGAATTAGTAAGAGAAGTAAGATATTTACTGAGAATGTTTATGTCTTTGATTCTTAAACGTTTGATGTGCGTTTGATATTGAATTGAGTCTTCACTTTGGTAGGTCTTGTCTTCGCTGTGAACTGCAACTTTAGCAAATGCTGGTTGAATGAATCATCGATAGAGGGCGTGACAAATAGCACAAGCAGATAAGAGATAAATATGCTGCTAGAGGCAATCGAAGTAGCAAGGAGAATGAGTTGGAGGTATAAGATGTTCTTTTTGAATGTTTATATTTGTGATTGTTACAGTTTTGGTACGTCTTTAATTTTCTGTTGAGTTTTTTTTATCCTAGAACTAGTTTTCATTGTAAAACGTAAGAACTGGGAGTGATTTGCTCCCTACATGTCAGCTTTCATAATACTTTTTAAATGAACTATCGAAAGTGGGGACATGAAATAGAAATGGGAGATGAAACATCAAAACGTTGCTAGAGGGAATTGAAAACAGAAAGAAGAATTAGTAAGACAAGTAAGATATTTACTGAGAATGTTTATGTCTTTGATTCTTAAACGTTTGATGTGCGTTTGCTATTGAATTGAGTCTTCACTTTGGTAGGTCTTGTCTTCGCTGTGAACTGCAACCTTAGTAAATGCTGGTTGAATGAATCATCGATAGAGGGCATAACAAATAGCAAAACCAGATAAGAGATAAATATGCTGCTAGAGGCAATCGAAGTAGCAAGGAGAATAAGTAGGAGAAATAAGATATTCTTTTTGAATGTTTATATTTGTGATTGTTACAGTTGTGGTACGTCTTCACTTTTCGGTTGAGTTTTTTCTATCCAAGGATTTGTTTCCACTGTAAAACGTAAGCACCGGGAATGATTTGCTCCCTACATGTCAGCTTTTATAATACTTTTTAAATGAACTATCGAAAGTGAGCACATGAAATAGAAATGGGAGATGAAACATCAAAACGTTGCTAGAGGGAATTGAAAACAGAAAGAAGAATTAGTAAGAGAAGTGAGATAACTACTGAGAATTATTATGTGTTTGATTCTCAAATGTTTGATGTGCGTTTGCTATTGAATTGAGTCTTCACTTTGGTAGGTCTTGTCTTCGCTGTGAACTGCAACTTTAGCAAATGCTGGCTGAATGAATCATCGATAGAGGGCATAACAAATAGCAAAACCAGATAAGAGATAAATTTGCTGCTAGAGGCAATCGAAGTAGCAAGGAGAATGAGTTGGAGATATTTAAGGTATTCTTTTGAATGTTTATATTTGTGATTGTTACAGTTTTGGTACGTCTTTACTTTTCTGTTGAGTTTTTTCTATCCTAGGACTAGCTTTCATTGTAAAACGTAAGCACCAGGAGTGATTTGCTTCCTACATGTCAGCTTTTATAATACTTTTTAAATTAACTATCGAAAGCGAGTATATGAAATAGAAAAAGGAGATGAAACATCAAAACGTTGCTAGAGGGAATTGAAAACAGAAAGAAGAATTAGTAAGAGAAGTGAGATATTTACTGTGAATGTTTATGTCTTTGATTCTCAAACGTTTGATGTGCGTTTGGTATTGAATTGAGTCTTCACTTTGGTAGGTCTTGTCTTCGCTGTGAACTGCAAGCACCAGGCTTGCTTTCACTCTCTACATGTCAACTTTAGCAAATGCTGGTTGAATGAATCATCGATAGAGGGAATGACAAATAGCAAAAGCAGATAAGAGATAAATATGCTGCTAGAGGCAATCGAAGTAGCAAGGAGAATAAGTAGGAGATATAAGATATTCTTTTTGAATGTTTATATTTGTGATTGTTACAGTTTTGGTACGTCTTTACTTTTCTGTTGAGTTTTTTCTATCCAAGGATTTGTTTTCACTGTAAAACGTAAGCAACGGGAGTGATTTGCTCCCTACATGTCAGCTTTTATAATACTTTTTAAATTAACTATCGAAAGCGAGTATATGAAATAGAAAAAGGAGATGAAACATCAAAACGTTGCTAGAGGGAATTGAAAACAGAAAGAAGAATTAGTAAGAGAAGTGAGATATTTACTGTGAATGTTTATGTCTTTGATTCTCAAACGTTTGATGTGCGTTTGGTATTGAATTGAGTCTTCACTTTGGTAGGTCTTGTCTTCGCTGTGAACTGCAAGCACCAGGCTTGCTTTCACTCTCTACATGTCAACTTTAGCAAATGCTGGTTGAATGAATCATCGATAGAGGGCGTGACAAATAGCACAAGCAGATAAGAGATAAATATGCTGCTAGAGGCAATCGAAGTAGCAAGGAGAATGAGTTGGAGATATTTAAGGTATTCTTTTGAATGTTTATATTTGTGATTGTTACAGTTTTGGTACGTCTTTACTTTTCTGTTGAGTTTTTTCTATCCTAGGACTAGCTTTCATTGTAAAACGTAAGCACCAGGAGTGATTTGCTTCCTACATGTCAGCTTTTATAATACTTTTTAAATTAACTATCGAAAGCGAGTATATGAAATAGAAAAAGGAGATGAAACATCAAAACGTTGCTAGAGGGAATTGAAAACAGAAAGAAGAATTAGTAAGAGAAGTGAGATATTTACTGTGAATGTTTATGTCTTTGATTCTCAAACGTTTGATGTGCGTTTGGTATTGAATTGAGTCTTCACTTTGGTAGGTCTTGTCTTCGCTGTGAACTGCAAGCACCAGGCTTGCTTTCACTCTCTACATGTCAACTTTAGCAAATACTGGTTGAATGAATCATGGATAGAGGGCGTGACAAATAGCACAAGCAGATAAGAGATAAATTTGCTGCTAGAGGCAATCGAAGTAGCAAGGAGAATGAGTTGGAAATATTTAAGGTATTCTTTTGAATGTTTATATTTGTGATTGTTACAGTTTTGGTACGTCTTTACTTTTCTGTTGAGTTTTTTCTATCCTAGGACTAGCTTTCATTGTAAAACGTAAGCACCAGGAGTGATTTGCTTCCTACATGTCAGCTTTTATAATACTTTTTAAATTAACTATCGAAAGCGAGTATATGAAATAGAAAAAGGAGATGAAACATCAAAACGTTGCTAGAGGGAATTGAAAACAGAAAGAAGAATTAGTAAGAGAAGTGAGATATTTACTGTGAATGTTTATGTCTTTGATTCTCAAACGTTTGATGTGCGATTGGTATTGAATTGAGTCTTCACTTTGGTAGGTCTTGTCTTCGCTGTGAACTGCAAGCACCAGGCTTGCTTTCACTCTCTACATGTCAACTTTAGCAAATGCTGGTTGAATGAATCATCGATAGAGGGCGTGACAAATAGCACAAGCAGATAAGAGATAAATATGCTGCTAGAGGCAATCGAAGTAGCAAGGAGAATGAGTTGGAGGTATAAGATGTTCTTTTTGAATGTTTATATTTGTGATTGTTACAGTTTTGGTACGTCTTTACTTTTCTGTTGAGTGTTTTCTATCCTAGAACTAGCTTTCATTGTAAAACGTAAGCACCAGGAGTAATTTGCTCCCTACATGTCAGCTTTTATAATACTTTTTAAATTAACTATCGAAAGCGAGCACATGAAATAGAATGGGAGATGAAACATCAAAACGTTGTTAGAGGGAATTCAAAACAGAAAGAAGAACTAGTAAGAGAAGTGAGATATTTACTGTGAATGTTTATGTCTTTGATTCTCAAACGTTTGATGTGCGTTTGGTATTGAATTGAGTCTTCACTTTGGTAGGTCTTGTCTTCGCTGTGAGCTGCAAGCACTAGGCTTGCTTTCACTCTCTACATGTCAACTTTAGCAAATGCTGGTTGAATGAATCATCGATAGAGGGCATGACAAATAGCAAAACCAGATAAGAGATAAATATGCTGCTAGAGGCAATCGAAGTAGCACGGAGAATGAGTTGGAGATATAAGATATTCTTTTTGAATGTTTATATTTGTGATTGTTACAGTTTTGGTACGTCTTCACTTTTCGGTTGAGTTTTTTCTATCCAAGGATTTGTTTCCACTGTAAAACGTAAGCACCGGGAATGATTTGCTCCCCACATGTCAGCTTTTATAATACTTTTTAAATGAACTATCGAAAGTGAGCACATGAAATAGAAATGGGAGATGAAACATCAAAACGTTGCTAGAGGGAATTGAAAACAGAAAGAAGAATTAGTAAGAGAAGTAAGATAACTACTGAGAATGATTATGTGTTTGATTCTCAAATGTTTGATGTGCGTTTGCTATTGAATTGAGTCTTCACTTTGGTAGGTCTTGTCTTCGCTGTGAACTGCAACTTTAGCAAATGCTGGCTGAATGAATCATCGATAGAGGGCATAACAAATAGCAAAACCAGATAAGAGATAAATTTGCTGCTAGAGGCAATCGAAGTAGCAAGGAGAATGAGTTGGAGATATTTAAGGTATTCTTTTGAATGTTTATATTTGTGATTGTTACAGTTTTGGTACGTCTTTACTTTTCTGTTGAGTTTTTTCTATCCTAGGACTAGCTTTCATTGTAAAACGTAAGCACCAGGAGTGATTTGCTTCCTACATGTCAGCTTTTATAATACTTTTTAAATTAACTATCGAAAGCGAGTATATGAAATAGAAAAAGGAGATGAAACATCAAAACGTTGCTAGAGGGAATTGAAAACAGAAAGAAGAATTAGTAAGAGAAGTGAGATATTTACTGTGAATGTTTATGTCTTTGATTCTCAAACGTTTGATGTGCGTTTGGTATTGAATTGAGTCTTCACTTTGGTAGGTCTTGTCTTCGCTGTGAACTGCAAGCACCAGGCTTGCTTTCACTCTCTACATGTCAACTTTAGCAAATGCTGGTTGAATGAGTCATGGATAGAGGGCGTGACAAATAGCACAAGCAGATAAGAGATAAATATGCTGCTAGAGGCAATCGAAGTAGCAAGGAGAATAAGTAGGAGAAATAAGATATTATTTTTGATTGTTTATATTTGAGATTGTTACAGTTTTGGTACGTCTTTACTTTTCTGTTGAGTTTTTTCTATCCAAGGATTTCTTTCCACTGTAAAACGTAAGCACCGGGAGTGATTTGCTCCCTACATGTCAGCTTTTATAATACTTTTTAAATGAACTATCGAAAGTGAGCACATAAAATAGAAATGGGAGATGAAACATCAAACGTTGCCTATTCTAGAACTAGCTTTCATTGTAAAACGTAAGCACCAGGAGTGATTTGCTCCCTACATGTCAGCTTTTATAATACTTTTTAAATGAACTATCAAAAGTGGGCACAAGAAATAGAAATGGGAGATGAAACATCAAAACGTTGCTAGAGGGAATTGAAAACAGAAAGAAGAATTAGTAAGAGAAGTGAGATATTTACTGTGAATGTTTTTGTCTTTTATTCTTAGACGTTTGATGTGCGTTTGGTATTGAATTGAGTCTTCACTTTGGTAGGTCTTGTCTTCGCTGTGAACTGCAAGCACTAGGCTTGCTTTCACTCTCTACATGTCAACTTTAGCAAATGCTGGTTGAATGAATCATCGATAGAGGGCATGACAAATAGCAATAGCAGAGAAGAGAGAAATTTGCTGCTAGAGGCAATCGAGGTTGCAAGGAGAATGAGTAGGAGATATAAGATATTCTTTTTGAATGTTTATATTTGTGATTGTTACAGTTTTGGTACGTCTTTACTTTTTTGTAGAGTTTTTTATAAGCTAGGACTTGATTTCACTGTAAAAAGTAAGCACCAGGAGTGATTTGCTTCCTACATGTCAGCTATTATAATATTTTTTGAATTAACTATCGAAAGCGAGTACATGAAATAGAAATGGGAGATGAAACTTCAAAACGATGCTAGAGGGAATTGAAAACAGAAAGAAGAATTAGTAAGAGAAGTAAGATATTTACTGTGAATGTTTATATCTTTGATTCTCAAACGTTTGATGTGCGTTTGCTATTGAATTGAGTCTTCACTTTGGTAGGTCTTGTCTTCGCTGTGAACTGCAAGCACCAGGCTTGCTTTCACTCTCTACATGTCAACTTTAGCAAATGCTGGTTGAATGAATCATCGATGGAGGGCGTGACAAATAGCAAAAGCAGATAAGAGATAAATATGCTGCTAGAGGCAATCGAAGTAGCAAGGAGAATAATTAGGAGAAATAAGATATTCTTTTTGAAGGTTTATATTTGTGATTGTTACAGTTTTGGTACGTCTTTACTTTTTTGTTGAGTTTTTTCCAAGCTAGGATTTGTTTCCACTGTAAAACGTAAGCACCAGAAGTGATTTTATCCCTACATGTCAGCTTTCATAATATTTTTTGAATTAACTATCGAAAGTCAGCACATGAAATTGAAATGGGAGATGAAACATCAAAACTTTGCTAGAGGGAATTGAAAACAGAAAGAAGAATGAGTAAGAGACGTAAGATATTTTATGTTAAGATATTTATCTTCGATTCTCAAACGTTTGATGTGCGTGTGGTATTGAATTGAGTCTTCACTTTGGTAGGTCTTGTCTTCGCTGTGAACTGCAAGCACCAGGCTTGCTTTCACTCTCCACATGTCAACTTTAGCAAATGCTGGTTGAATGAATCATCGATAGAGGGCAGGACAAATAGCAAAAGCAGATAAGAGATAAATATGCTGCAAGAGGCAATCGAAGTAGCAAGGCGAATGAGTTGGAGATATAAGATAATCTTTTTGAATTTTTATGTTTGTGTACGATACAGTTTACTGTAGTACACAGTAAATCGTAAGCACCGGGAGTGATTTGCTCCCTGCATGTCAGCTTTTATAATACTTTTTAAATGAACTATCAAAATTGGGCACATTGAATAGAAATTGGAAATGAAACCTCAAAACGTTGCTAGAGGGAATTGAAAACTGAAAGAAGAATGAGTAAGAGAAGTGAGATATTTACTGTGAATGTTTATGTCTACTAGCTAAGGCCTGGTAGAACCTACCGGTTGTACGTGAATTCTGAAATTCCTGCAATTTCCAAGAGTAATGTTTGTGGATTGTTTTCAGATCATATGTTTTTGTGCCAGTGTGGTTTCTTGGCATTATTATAATTGTTTGTTAAATAAGTCAAGCGGTTTGGCCAGGATTTGCTTACTTCAAACAGCCAGGTTACATGGGCGCATGTACATATAGTCAAAAATCTGTTTTACAATTGACGGATATTAGTTTAAATAGTTTAAATGTCGTTAACCCTTCCTCGGTAGTTTCGAACCAACCGATCGTTGTTTTGATATGTGCATGGTTAAACTGTCGACGATACACAGCCTCTAACGTAAAAATGCTCGACATTAACCAATACTGTATAGAAAATACAGTTGTTGGATAGTCCTAAAATTCTGGACAAATCTTGTAAATCTCATCTTTACTTTATTTCATGCTCATCTTTTTTAAGTGGATGGACCACTAAATGGACTATTTTTTTATATGATCGTTCTCGAAGGCGACCTCTCTGACCCTTTGTTCCTATCCCGCATGTGCACCAATAAGGTAGGGCTAGGATGGGAGGGTGTCGGAAGGACAATAATTTCTTTTTACGGACGTTGTGGCACGCGACGATCATCTGAAGGGGGAAAGCGAATGTCGCCGAGAGGCTTCTAGACATCTTTTGGTTCAACAGACCAAAGTTATCCTGCTAACTAAATGGACTATTTTTCAACCGAAGTCATTGTTGAAGGTCCAAGACTTTAGTCATTCGATAGTTGACTTCGAATACTACTGTTCGATTACGTTAGTACGAAAAACTGTACTTTAAAAGTTAAAATTTCCTGTTTCATTCACATGCTTCAGTGTTTGTCTTCTATTACTTTAATTCAATATTGTGTATGACTGATCTTTTGCTTTAGTTGACCAATGTTTTAACTATGTTTCCGTTCATAGAAATCGACTAATAAACACGCCGTGGAGGATGATCTAAGCAAACATTCTAAATTTTGTTCCGTTGGTTGAGGGTTCGTCTTCAAAATCTGAACTTGAATGAATGTCCTTGGTGCTGCCCAGGTGTTTTTGTTATTCAATGTTTTTGTTTGATCATGTTAGCCATATCCAATGGAATCATTGATGTTTTAAGTTCATTTTTTGACCACACCCAATCAACTGCTGTTCCATTTTTTTCCGGCGTCAAAATTATCGGAATATATTGCGCCTTCAAAGATTGTATAGAAGAGATTGACAGAAAAAAAAGGGTTGATTGTCCTTCAGAGTAATATGACAGCATGAAGGATAATCGCCTTTACTGGATTTTTCGTGAGTACATAAGAGTATCAGAACACCAAAGCTATGAGCTGTTTCGGTGATTTTATGTCGACCTCCAAAACAATACCATTTCTTAAATATTCTCAATTATTTTGCCAGGTTCCAGCAACCTTCCAGCACAAAGAAATGAACTATTAAGCTATTTTGTGCAAAAATTTTTGCGTCGACTTCTGTTACACCTGACGTTTTCACAGCACTGTCTATGGTTGTAACCAAGCTATCCATTGCTGCTTATGCTTTTTACTATGAATTGTCCAAGAACGCACAGCACACATTATTAATTACCAAATCTGTAACTATTTTGAATAGCAGAGCTAAGTTATATTCCATCATCTTGATCCCCCAAAATAATAAATCATTTTGAAAAGCTAATTTTACTTTGCGAAAGTTTTTGGATATGTGAAATGCGCTGATTCGCTGGTTGGTGGTGATCAATGTCAATCAATGATCTGGAAGGGTTTTGCATCATTTCCGAGCTTCACTCGTAACGTACTTGAAGAACGGCACACTCCTGGTATGTTGCATAGTATTCAGAAATACTATTGCACACGCGTCTATTTTCTGGGGTGTTAGCTACATCGTTTAGTTCCGGGTTCTCATAAACTTAAAGATAGAGAAATACGTTACTTGCACGAAGTAGCTTGTCTTGAAGATTTGAAAAGGCATTTGTAAAAGGCATTTGTAAAAATCCCAAGATAAGGTGTGAGGTTACATGAGGGCAAGTGGAGTCGAAAACTAATTCACTATTGTCGATGATGCAGAGCTATTGGTGTGAATATGATCGATTTTAACCAATACCGTATGAAAAATGCAGATGGTCGAGAGTTAAAACAATACCCGAACATACTTGTAGCAAACATGTTGACTGTGTTTCATGTCAATAATTTTTCTATACCCAGATTAATACAGGGATACTAATGTATGCATTAAGAGGAACAGATCTACTTTCTTAATGGATTGCAGCAAAGTTTATTGCAAACATTTTCACTGCAACATAACTTTGTTAATGTGTAATATAATAATATATCTACGCGTGAACTTCCGGCATCACGGTTGCCCTGATATATTATATATTTTCTTCCTCTCCTATTTCTTATGATAATATATCTACACGTGAACTTTCGGCATCACGGTTGCCTTGATATATTTCATATTCTTCTTCACATCACTTTCTTATGATAATATGTCTACACGTGAACTTCCGGCATCACGGTTGCCTTGGCATATTATCTATCTCCTTCTAACACTTCGAATTAGCAGCCTCACTGCTGACTGTAGAATGCCCTTTACTCGTGGTGGAATTCACTAATCACTATGCACCTGTAAGAAACCCATCCTTCCTCCTTCTCGAGACTTTGTCCCGAAATAAAACACAAGTGTGGTTTCGTTTCTTATAGTTGCCTAAACTGATCGAACTGTGCCTTGGTCTATTTTTCACTATAACTTCTTTACTGTCTGTAACTCCATCCTTGAACGGGGATGGAACTGAGCCTGAGCTCAGTTCTTAACTGAGATTTCACTATATCGAGGATTCTGCGGAACTGTGCGTCGTGAACTGAGACTTCTGCTCAACTGAGACTTCTTTTGAACTGAGACTTGTTCGATCAGTCTTTGGCCCTTTATTTATAGTACAATTTCTTCCTTAAGTTTAACATTTCTTTTTGGATTATTTCTAATGGGTTCCCACGGTTCATGTCTGAATTTCTAAGAATTTTGATAAAGAAAATAATATTGAATTTAACACTTTTGTTTGTCCGAATTTTGATTGGTCGTTTATAGATTTGATATTGATTTACTGTCTGGCTAACTTCCTGTTTACTTAATTATGATTGGTTAGTTTGGTTAATATGATCCTACACGTGCCTATCATGATCGAACATGTTCGTTCGCCTAATTTGGGGTTCATTATTTTACCTGAAAGTGTGGGAATCCATACATTGTATTTGAATGCGTTTCTAAACGTTCTTTTGCCCTTGAACTAAATATGTTGTTTATTGGCGCGATTGCATGTGCACCCGAAATCATGAGAATTATCTCGCAGTGTCATATTGAGACGAGTCGTATGCTACCTAAAGGCGTATGCACTTGAAAGCGTGGGAACACGCATTCCCAACTACGCATGCATTGCTTCTTTAACATATGGTTTACTGTGCAAAGTTATTTTGGTTTTTCGTGGTTGAATTTGTTATCGGTAAACAATATCAGGTTACAATATGCGTACATGCCCGTTTGGCTTTGATTGTGATTACGTTGCATCTTTGCGTTTTATCTTGCCTTGCAATTGTGTTGCATGCCATATTGCATTCTACATTGTATTCTACTTAGAACTTGCTTGGAAGATTAAGTTCTGCAATGGAGCTTGAAATGTTAATTGTTTTAAGCTTATCTTAATCTGCACTTTTGGTAATTGCGCCTGCGTGTATGCTTGGTACAGCACACCACCACCCTTTAAGAATAATTTTACTATAGAGAGAATCGATATTGGAAAATTATTCTCCTGTCTGCTTAATAATTCGGTTCTTGTGAACTGTTGTAATTTTTCTTGTAACGCAATGTTCTATTGTACAATTTGTTTCGTGTATCTGTCTAACTATGAATGGTCCAATGTATAATGGATCTAATTTTTTTCTATTTTCGTTTGTTAGATAAACTTTATCGCCTATTTTAATTGAAATTGGATTAATGGTCTTATTAAGGGTGATTTGTCTTTTTTCTTTTTGTCTTATGAGGTTTTCTCTAGCAATTCTATTAGATTTTTGGATTTTATACTTCATTTCGTTGTAATATTGTTCAATGTTATATATTGGTTCAATGGTTGTTTCATGTAGTTCTTGGGGTAGATTTGCTTTTCTTCCAAATACTAATTCAAATGGTGTGTAATTTGTATCTGTATGAGGAGTAGTATTGTAAACAAAAGAATAAAACTTAATCCAATTGTCCCAATCATCGTGATGTTCGTTTGAAAATGTCCTTAAATATTCATTTAAACATCTATGATTTCTTTCTAAACTACCGATTGTTTGTGGATGATATGCGGTTCCGAATGATTGTTTGAATTTGAGGATTTCTGCAATTTTATTAAGAATTTCGTTATTGTATTCGAGTCCTTGATCCGATTTGAGTTCCATGAAATTTCCATAAATAAGAATGAAATTTTCTATTAACGCTTTGGCTATTGAATTTACTTCTTTGTTCGGAATTGGGATGATAACTACATACTTTGTTAAATCACATTGTATTGTTACTGCATATCTATTGTTATGATTAGTTTTTGGTAACGGTCCTACTGTATCTATTGAGATTACACTAAAAGGTTTTGAGGGTGTTGTCGTCACAACAGTTTCCTCTTTTGTATGCCGCTTGGTCTTGTTTAGCTGGCATTCTTGGCATTGCCTGACATAATTTTTAATGTCCTGTTTCATATTTGGCCATTTATAATATTCTCTTATTTTGAGGTACAACCTATCGGCCCTATTCCGGGGAACGGTCGTTCCCGTAGTTTGTTTACGTTAAACTGTCAAAATTTTTTAAAAATGTTCGTTTTCTGTTCTACGCCAGAGTTAAACTGTTATACGCGGGAACGGTCGTTCCCGCATTGTATGGGGAAAATTTTTGCTGCTCTTTGAGCATCCGTTCAATCGTCTACCCGGGTAGTTTTTGGAGTTTTATTTTCAAATAACTTTTGATTGGATTGTCGTATCGGCATGAAACTTTCAGAACGGCTAGAACAAATAATTTTCTATCGTTTTGCTGAACCAACAATTTTTTTAAAGGAATTTAAACATTTGTTTTTGCATTATTCGGTTGACACCCCTTACTCGTACAACCGGTCAACCCGTGTTGTCTATACATTTGTATGGGAGATTCCGTTTGCCTGTACTTTAGACCTCATATCTTTTTATTGCGATGTCGGATCGATTTGAAATTTTCAGTAATGATACTTGAAGGTATTTTCGAAAACATTGTATATGAGTCATAAATTTAAAAATTCATTTATATTTATTTGTGGTTCCCAAAAATTCACCCTTCATATCTACAACATACTACCAGTTTAGTCCATATATCATAATTGGAAGGTTGCTTTTTATGCAGTTTAGTTCGATCCTAGATACAGAATTATTTAAAATTTTCGGGAAAGCTACATAAAACATTTTAAAAGGAATAAACTTTCAGTCATTTCATACTATCGTCGTTTTTTGTTGCCTCTCTGGGAACAGCGCTTTGTCCGATACTTTACTCTTTTTTCGTCCGCAATGTTGGTGCTAGTCATTGGTCTTCGTGCCTGTTTGGTGTAATCCATTCTTTGTATTGAGTTTTTTCATAACTCTCACCATTTACATTTACATTTATTTGGTACAATTGTTTGCCTTAGGGGCTATACAATACAAACTTAAAACTAGCTTAAATAGGGGGAAGGACTCTAGGAGAGAATACAGGAACGGAATTGGGTGATGGTGATATTGAAGTCAAATAGACCGCTCACTGCATTGAAGGTCGATAGCGACCGATGCAACGGATCGTTCTGGTCAGAGCTTGTCCGGCTAGTGGGAAGCAGGAAAGGTGGTCTATCACGAAGATGACGCGAAGGGATGTAAAAGGGTAAGGAAGATAGAAGGAGAGGAGCTTCTAGGTCATGGAGGAGGAGGTTCGCGATGAACAAGGATTTGGTGGCCGCATGTTTTTGCTGAATAGTTTGAAGTCCGAGCAAATGTGACGCGACGGGTAGGAGGGAATAGGAAATGCAGAGTCGTTGACAAAACATCTCGTAGCAAGGCGAGTAAACTTGCGCTGCACACTTTCCGTCCTGTTCATTGCTATTACCCCCGCAAGGGACCATACAACACAAGAGTATTTGAATATTGGGCGGACCCAACAGCAGTGCAGCACCCTCAAACAAAAAGGGTCCCGTAATTCTGCTGACATGCGCGTTATAAGGCCAAGTGTCCTGATCGGTCTATCCACTATTGAATTGATGTGGTCAAAGAAGGTGAGTCGGTCATCCAGCCGCACCCTAAGATCCTTCACCGCAGATACCCTCGTAAGTGGATTCCCACAAAGGATTCCCACAAAGTAATCGAAACAGATCGGATCATGAATGCGTCCGAACGATACATTTTTGTGGACAGAGCACTAGGCCGTTTACGGTGCACGGTGCAAAAGTCATTGAGGGATCTTTGGACAGAATGGCAGTCAAGGAGGGTGGAGACAAGAAGGAAAATCTTAACACCATCGGCATATAGGTAGTACCCATCACCAGGAAGGACACCCTCGCAGTCGTTGAAGAAGATAGAAAATAGGAGAGGACTCAAGACGCTGCCCTGAAGGACATTAAGAGAAAAGAGAAGTGATTTGGCACTCTCACCCTATAGGAGCGACCTGAGAGGAAGGATTACGATACGCAATACGATAGCAATGGATCGCCAACACCGAATCGTTCGAGTTTCGCCATCAACAGATTATGGGGTGGTCAAACGACCTAGCCGCTATGCGCAAATTGCATTTCCGTTCTGCCAGCATTTCGTAGAAACACCGGCCTACCTTACGGGCTCTGTCGGTCCGATCATACCGACGCTGACTTACGGGAAAGGACACTGTTGGCCCCACGAAGCGCTTAACTTGTCACGACGGAACGGGGGGTGATGAGCGTATTCTTGGGCACATAACTTGGTTTTAGATGTGAAGGGTGAAAGTTTTTCACTTAAAATTTCAAATCGCTCCGACATCTCAATAAAAAGATATTTTGTTTGAGGTACAGAAACACGGAATCTCTGGGAAGACCGGTTGAACGTTTACGTAGGTAACACGTGCAGGTTAACCGAAGCTTTTTGTGGTACACATTTAATTTTCTAATGTTTTCCGCATAATTTATGATTGGAAAATGAATAAAATTCATGTTTTGAGCAATTGCAATCTCACAAATCCAACTTCAAAAGTAAACAAACTACAGTAAACAAACGACACGATTGATTTCGGCTGTAAAAATACCGCCTACTGTAACGCCTTCTGTTATACTGTCAAAATCGTCGGGAACGACCCTTCCCGGAACGACCGTTCCCCGGAATAGGGCCGTATGTTGTCCTATATGTCCTCCTAGGGAATTCTTATGATGCGATTCTAGTATCGTCATCTTTTCATCCTGCTTCAATATAATCTTGGGCGCCTTGAACAGTATAATTTCTGACCCGAAAATGGCTCTACAAGCGATTTCCTTTATGGTCTGCAGGGAATAATATTCGAATAATTTGTCATCAATTGACATTGCTAGCTTATCTCGTTTCATTTCCTTTAGTAAGTCACCGATTTTCAGAAAAGCAAACTCTAGTGTTTGATTTCTGTTTTCATCCGACTTTTGTGGAATGTCGACAAATCCCAATACTTTGTTATAGTTGTTGTTACATAACTCAAGCTTGATTTTGTGTTCGTATGTCTTTGTTCGCAATTTCAACATTTTATTAACCTCTGAAGGGTTTTCAGTTTGCCATACTACAGGGTGATCAGTCCTCAGTATGTCTCTTTGATCTTCATTATGCAATGTTTTATGCTTCTGCTTGGTCATTGCTCTTGTATTTACAACGAGCACTTCCTTTGTCAATGGTGTAATACTTTTCAATTCGTCTGAGTTCACTATCATTCGTGAAAGAGCGTCTGCTCCAACATTCGTTTTACCCTTTACATATTCTATGTCGAAGTCAAATTCTTCTAGATCTAGTCTCATGCGTGTGAGCTTAGATGTTGGGTTCTTCATTTTAAAAAGATAAACTAATGGTCTATGGTCTGTTCGAACGGTAAATCTTTGGCCGTAAAGATATGGTTTAAAATGGTTAATTGCCCAATGAATGGCTGTTAGCTCATTTTCAATAACTGATTTCGCCTTTTCTCCTGGCGTGAAACTTTTACTTGCGTAAGCGACTGGTAAGTCATTTCCTTCTATTATTTGTGAAAGAATGGCTCCACATGCTACGTCGGAAGCATCAGTAGTTACAATGATTTTTTGTGAAAAGCCTGGGTATTTTAGTATAGTAGGGGATAACAAATGTTTTTTCAATGAGTCAAATGCTTGTTGGCATTCCTTTGTCCATTGAAACTTTACACCTTTCTTCAGAAGGTTATTCAATGGCTTAGCGATATTTGCAAAATTATTTACAAACTTTCTATAATAGTTACAAAATGCTTCAAATCGTCTTACTTCATCTGCGTTATTGGGAACTGGAAAGTCCCTTAGCTTCTGGAACTTAGATTCGTCTGGGTAAATTCCTTCGCTCGTTATCTTATGTCCTAAATATGTTACTTCTGTTTTAAAGAAACTACATTTATCTGGATTTAACTTAAGATTGTATTTTCTTAGTCTATTAAAAACTTTAACTAGGTTACTGATATGATGCCGTGCACTGCATCCAGTAACGATTATATCATCTATATATACAAATGCTAGTTCAGGTGTCAACCCGGCCATGGCTATTGCCATCATTCGCTGAAAGCTATTTGGACATATATTTAATCCAAAAGGCATATGCGTAAATTGATAGTGGCCAGTCGAGGTTGAAAACGCTGTGAACTTTCTTGAGTCATTTTCGAGAGGGATCTGATGAAAGCCTGACATCAAGTCTAAAGTACTAAAGTACTTGGCTCTTCCTAATTGATCCAAAATTGTGTCAATCCGGGGTAAAGGAAACTTGTCTGGTAAGATTTTCTTATTTAATTGTCGAAAATCTACCACTAGCCTCCACTTCTTATCAGCATTGTCCGATTTCTTTGGTACCAAAAGAATTGGAGAGTTGTAAGAAGATATGGAATGTTCATTAATGTTGCTTTGCAACATCTTATCTACTTGTTTGTTTATCTCTTCTGTTTGCGAGTGGATTTGTTTATAATTGGGTATATATGAAGGTATGTTGTCTTTCAATCGGATTTCTTGCTTGTAAAAATTATTTGTAGTGATTGGGTCGTCATCTATGCAAAATATATCAGAGTATTTGGAAATAATTTGTTTCAAATCCTTTCTTGCAAACTGTGGTACATTTTCTATTTTAATTTTTCTGCAAATATTTGATGCTCTATTTGTATTGGTATTTGTTTGCAAAGAACATTTTGAAATGTTGTACTCTCTGAGTAATTTTGTCTCTGGTAAGATTAAGTTGTGAGGGATAAACACATTTTCCTCCGTAGTGTTTACGAGTTTGATAAATTGGTTTTCTTTTGATACTATGGAATTGCCGTAAAATACTCCTGGTTTGATTTCTTTTGCCAATACTATTGTATCTTCTGTTATGTTTGGTATTGACATTTTTCGTATAACTTCACTTCTGAGTGGAAGTATGAATCCATTATCAATTTTGTCTTCTATTGGGTAGGAAACATTTGTTCCATTTATGTTGAAATGAAGTAACCAATGTTCATAATCAATTGTGCACCGATATTGGGTTAGAAAATCTCTGCCTAATATTCCATCTGCTAGAATTTCTACCGTTTTTGGTATTAAGTGAAATTCATGGGGAATAAGTAAGTTTCCAAATCTTAAATTTGTCTTTGTTGAACCTAATGTGTATATAGAGTTGCTTGAAATGCCTGTCAGTTTAACTTTCCTGTCTATAAAGACTTGCTGTTTTGGTTTGACTTTGTCTACTTTAAAAAGTGATATGTCTGCACCTGTATCTACGATCAAGGTACTGTATTCATTGTTGGCTATTTCTAATTGAATCTTGATGAAGTTACTTGCTGATATGTTTATTGCGAGTATTGGCAGTCTGTTATGGACTGCTGTTGCTTGTCTAAAAAAATATTTTCTGTCGGAGGTGTTAGATAATTGACTCTTCCTTGAGAAATTTGTGCCTGTAGGCTTTCATTCTGTTTCCAGTATTGGTCGTTTTGCTGTTCTTCTTGTGTTATATATACGCGATTTGAATTTTGTCTCCAATTTCCCGATGAGTTTTTATGATTTCTTTGACGTTCATATCGATTCGTTTGGTTTGGTCCGTTGCTGTTATTACGATTATTATTTTGATATCTTGGTTGCTGGTAATTGTTGTTGGGTGGGTTAAAGGGTGGGAATCTAGTTTGATTCCGGTTGCGGTATCTATTATAGTTTTGGGGTCGTTTGTTCCATTGGTTTTGATTTGGGTAAAATGTATTAAACCTTGGACCATGGTTGCGTTTATTGTAGTTGTTATTATTGTACCAATCGTTTCTATATCTTGATTGGTTTGAGCGCGTAGCAAACACTTCTGCTGAGTTCTTGCTGTCAGTTTCGTTTTCGAGAATCTTCTGAGTTGCAGAAGATACAGTTGTGAAATTTCCAGCCTTCAGCAAAATTCTGGTTTCAGGGTTGGTTACTTTTTGTATTAAAGTGTCAACTCCTAGTTTTACGACCATTTTGCTTGCAACAGTTTCAGGGATTTGTTCTTCGACATAAAGTTCCTTCAACTTCGTTGTAAGTATTTCAACTTCCTCACACATTTTCTGTGTGTCATGATTTTTGACCGCTTTAATTGTTGCGATTACTTTATCGGGGTTTGTCTTTTCTTGGCATCGTTCTTTGATGTTATGCAATAATGCAGTAAAAGAATTAGTAACGGCTGGTAAGCCGATTCTTGCCTTTCCTGCCAATCTTGTTCTCAAGAACTTGATCAACATTGTTTCGTCACAATTTGTATTAAGGTCTTTTACTAACTGAGCAGCATCTAAAAAGGTTGCTAAGTTTGCTGCAGACCCGTCGTAAATCTGAACTAATGACGTTGCTGTCTTAATATCAAAAGTAGCAATTTTGATTTTAATTCGCATGACATTTAAAATGGTTCGTATTTCTCCTACCAATTGTCTAGCGATTTTCAACGTAAATTTCTGGTTTTCTTCCTCTAGTTCCTCTGATAGCGTTAAGATGTCGTTATATATTGTCTTACAATTAAGTAATTTATTTATCAAAGTTATCTGTCTATATTTACGGTTTAGAGTTTTCTTTAAGTTACCAAGGATATTCTTTAATTTATGTATTAATAAATCAATTGCATCCATCCGAATTGAAGCAATTTAAATAGACTTTGCGTTAACGAAGTTTCTAATAGTTTTAAAACGTTCATAATCTGGAATATTTCTCAGACCTCATACGCAGATAAAGGGCTTTGTCTAATATTTCAAGACTTTCTTTTCCAAAGTGTCAATTGTTAAAATTGCATATTCCTCAATGACTTTATCCGCAAATTCTTATATTAATTTTCGCAATTATTAGTTTAAGGTAAGTATATAATGTGTTAGTTTTCTTAGCTCCGTATGCTGCTAGGGGCGATGTCTTCGATGTACCTACTGCTAGGGGCGATGTCATCATTGCTTAGTTGTGCTTGCTGCTAGGGGCGATGTCCTCATTGCCGAATAATCAGTTGCCAGCATCGCGTAGTTTTCTTTGTAGACATCCGATGCTATGGTTTAATTGTTGTCATAATTTTCTCGTTGCTTACTTGTCGAAGTTCGGACTCACAAATTCATTTGTAACTCATTTTCAAAGGTTCGTTCACTTTCGTCGTAGGTTATGTTTATGTTGGTTCTTGTTTCTCGCTGCGCGGATATGCGTCACCTGTGTAGCGCATGCTGCCTGGAGTCCTATTTCACTACGCGCGCCACTTGGATTTTTTTTTTTTTTTTTTTTTTTTTTTTTTTTTTTTTTTTTTTTTTTTTTTTTTTTTTTTTTTTTTTTTTTTTTTTTTTTTTGCGTAGGGTTCGCACCGTTTATTTCCTTACAATACTATTATTGTACTAGTGGGGCGAGCATCGTGCCGGCCACGGCCCTACTAGCTGAGTTTCTCTCCTCCTTCATCGCAGCCTTATGTGGCGGTTTTTCCTCGCTACATTCTGTGGACAATCCAAAACCAAAGCCTCATCTTCTGCGCCGACGCTGCAGTCGTCTTGCCTCCTGCAGCGCTGCATCGGCGGCGGTGAGGTCCCTCCGGGCAGCGAGAAGCTCCTCCTCCGTAACTGCTTCGTGCTCCCGGAGCAGAGCTTCGTTCCTCCTCTCCAGTATCTCGTGGTTCGCTCGTCTAGTCGTCCTGTTGCGTAACCGCCGGATGCGCAGCTGAATGTTGCGCAGCACCCTAGACCACTCCGATCTCGCCGCAGGTGTCAACGCAGCAAGTCTACGAGTGAGCTCAGGGCGCCGCCTCGGCCGCCTGCGCTCTGGTCGCCTCCGCTGCTGCCGTGGAGCGCCGGTGCTGCTCCGCTCGCCAGTCACTTGGAATTTCTTGCGGTAAGGTTATGTCTCTATGCGCACGTTTCGTGGCTTGTGCTGTTGGGAGTCTTATTTCACTGCGCGTAGCACTTGGTTGGTGGCGGATTTGTTTTGGTTTTATTCGTGTCTAATTACCTTACCATTGGGGTAATTTTCACAACCACTATCGTTGTCTTCTTCCATCCCTTTGTTGAAACGTCCATTAAGAATCCACTTTCAGCTCGGCGTATGCTTGCGGGAATAGTCGATGGCAAATGTTAAGCAGGGTATCGAATGCTTTTGGGCCTCGTCTGGTGATTTTTTCAAAAAGCATTTTGTGTCTAGTTTGTCTACCTGACTCGATGCACTCAATTCTTAACACCATGTCACGCGAAAGCATATTTTGTTCCACACACTCGTTACACAATTGTTCATAGTTCGTACAATAGATTAATGTACCGATGCGGGAAAGTATTGCCTGTCTATGTTTGTTTTCCATCATGAAATTCTGTTTGAAGACCCTCTTTTAATCTTCCCATTCCATTTCACTTCCGTGTCCACTTCCGTTGTTTTACACTCTAGCGTTTTGGTCCACCATTGCTCGTATTGTTTGTTTTCTCAGTATGGCTTTATAGGCTTTCCACAAGCCGAACAACAGCTGTAGTACACATACACTGGGCCCAAAGTTAATCCGGACGCTCAAAAAATGAGCATGCGTCCGACTTTGTGGTCGATTTTAGAGTACTTAGAATTGATAACAATGATTTTTTTTCATTGCATCTTCTTGGTGCACCTTCATACAAAGTACATGCAAAAAGAACGATGAAAAAAATCGTACCCAAGCGGCGCAATAAACAATAGAATTGAAAAAGTCAGAATTTTGACGGCCAATCGCAAAGTCGGACAGTTATATTTCATCGTATTTTTGTTAGCTAAAGTGGTGTGTAAGTTAGTTTCGACACTTGATATTTGTTATTATCGATGCAGACGACTCTTGGGCATCGTTAGAAGCACTCGGATGATTCAATTTATTATATTATTGAAGTTTTTATTGAAATATGCGTCACACCACTTTGTTGGAACGAAACGTTATCATTTATCCATCATAACGATGGAAAAAGATTTCAAAACATATGAAATTAGACTAACATTAGCAAACTAACAGATTCAGACATCATTAAAAAGTATACCACTTCAAAAAGTATCCTAAAATCACCAAAGAACCGCTCTTTGCAGCACACAATTCGGGAAATGGGAGGAAGAACCAATCGATCCAACCCTTTTACTACTTTACTACTTAAAAGAAACTTTACTAAAAGTGTTTGTTAAGTGCTCTAACTATAAGGAACTATTTATACTGGAATGGGCTGCATGCCAGAACCCCGGGAAAGAAATCATTAATATCGGAGAAAAATTGAAAACTACGATTCTGTTGCTAGAACTGATATCGATAAATATAATGATTTTAGGAACAAATTATGTCATTCTACGTCGAAAAGATAGTTAAAGTTAAACAATCATGATATTTTGTGCATGTCCTGTTAACAGTTGACACAAAAATTCGCAATTTTTTCTCAGATAGAAGGCGATACATATGGTGCGTTCGAGGGAAAGGGTTTCACCAAAACTGTCCGAGTTGTTCAAGGTTCCTAAATAATATGAGAGTGCATGTAAGCTAAAGGAGTTGGAAAATTACATAATATTAGGGGAATAGATGAGAATTAGTAGACGGGCAATAATAACTGGGTTACATCAAATGGTTTTTTGAATCATTCTACCTTCCCTCTCCTGAGTTGTGTACTGCAAAGAGTAGTTCTTTGGTAATTTTAGGATACTTTTTGAAGTGTTATACTTTTTAATGATGTCTGAATCTGTTAGTTTGCTAATGTAAGTCTAATTTCATATGTTTTGAAATCTTTTTCCATCGTTATGATGGATAAATGATAACGTTTCGTTCCAACAAAGTGGTGTGACGCATATTTCAATAAAAACTTCAATAATATAGTAAATCGAATCATCCGAGTGCTTCTAACGATGCCCAAGAGTCGTCTGCATCGATAATAACAAATATCAAGTGTCGAAACTAACTTACACACCACTTTAGCTAACAAAAATACGATGAAATATAACTGTCCGACTTTACGATTGGCCGTCAAAATTCTGACTTTTCCAACTCTATTGTTTATTGCGCCGCTTGGGTACGATTTTTTTTACCGTTCTTTTTGCACGTACTTTGTAGGAAGGTGCACCAAGAAGATGCAATGAACAAAAATCATTGTTATCAATTCTAAGTACTCTAAAATCGACCACAAAGTCGGACGCATGCTCATTTTTTGAGCGTCCGGATTAACTTTGGGCCCAGTGTATTACGATCAGTATCCATAACTTCCAATCATGTTGTTGGTGCGCCTCTGTGTGATATTCCAGTGCATTCATAACACTAACTTGGGCATCTCCAGTTATTCTTGGTTTGTGACTTGACATGCACATTTTTATTAAGCATGCGGAATTAACTTCCAACTTTCCTAATTCTGTACGTATTATGCACTCATCCATTAATATTTTGTTGTTGCTTTTTAGCTTTTCATGGTCTTGTTTTCTTTTTATTTTGTTTGTTTTATACCATGTTTGTTGTATGTTTAGTGCTTCGTACTATTCATTTTCTTCATTCTCCAGCATTGCTTAATACTTGCACGTCCTTTTTGTCACTCGTGACTGCAGATTATGGTCACGGTCGCCATGTAATATAATAATATATCTACGCGTGAACTTCCGGCATCACGGTTGCCCTGATATATTATATATTTTCTTCCTCTCCTATTTCTTATGATAATATATCTACACGTGAACTTTCAGCGTCACGGTTGCCTTGATATATTTCATATTCTTCTTCACATCACTTTCTTATGATAATATGTCTACACGTGAACTTCCGGCATCACGGTTGCCTTGGCATATTATCTATCTCCTTCTAACACTTCGAATTAGCAGCCTCACTGCTGACTGTAGAATGCCCTTTACTCGTGGTGGAATTCACTAATCACTATGCACCTGTAAGAAACCCATCCTTCCTCCTTCTCGAGACTTTGTCCCGAAATAAAACACAAGTGTGGTTTCGTTTCTTATAGTTGCCTAAACTGATCGAACTGTACCTTGGTCTATTTTTCACTATAACTTCTTTACTGTCTGTAACTCCATCCTTGAACGGGGATGGAACTGAGCCTGAGCTCAGTTCTAAACTGAGATTTCACTATATCGAGGTTTCTGCGGAACTGAGCGTCGTGCACTGAGACTTCTGCTCAACTGAGACTTCTGCTCAACTGAGACTTGTTCGATCAGTCTTTGGCCCTTTATTTATAGTACAAATTCTTCCTTAAGTTTAACATTTCTTTTTGGATTATTTCTAATGGGTTCCCACGGTTCATGTCTGAATTTCTAAGAATTTTGATAAAGAAAATAATATTGAATTTAACACTTTTGTTTGTCCGAATTTTGATTGGTCGTTTATAGATTTGATATTGATTTACTGTCTGGCTAACTTCCTGTTTACTTAATTATGATTGGCTAGTTTGGTTAATATGATCCTACACGTGCCTATCATGATCGAACATGTTCATTCGTCTAATTTGGGGTTCATTATTTTACCTGAAAGTGTGGGAATCCATACATTGTATTTGAATGCGTTTCTAAACGTTCTTTTGCCCTTGAACTAAATATGTTGTTTATTGGCGCGATTGCATGTGCACCCGAAATCATGAGAATTATCTCGCAGTGTCATATTGAGACGAGTCGTATGCTACCTAAGGGCGTATGCACTTGAAAGCGTGGGAACACGCATTCCCAACTACGCATGCATTGCTTCTTTAACATATGGTTTACTGTGCAATGTTATTTTGGTTTTTCGTGGTTGAATTTGTTATCGGTAAACAATATCAGGTTACAATATGCGTACATGCCCGTTTGGCTTTGATTGTGATTACGTTGCATCTTTGCGTTTTATCTTGCCTTGCAATTGTGTTGCATGCCATATTGCATTCTACATTGTATTCTACTTAGAACTTGCTTGGAAGATTAAGTTCTGCAATGGAGCTTGAAATGTTAATTGTTTTAAGCTTATCTTAATCTGCACTTTTGGTAATTGCGCCTGCGTGTATGCTTGGTACAGCACAAATGGTTTGTTAACCAACCTTTCCGGAGATGGTCAGAACTTTAGCCAGGACCGAGTAAAATATGGTTGTTGACATGTGCTTCAGTTCTTCCATAGAAAACACGATCAGTTGTTTTTAGCTTAATTCTTGGAATACATTGTGCATTTAAGTATGACCTTCGGATTCGGAAATGGAGTAGAGCATTTGCGCTGCTTCGGCCAGCTGACCTTGATCGTCGCTTCCCCTTTACTATATCTGCTTATTTTGTCCGTTTTTATGAACTATTTGGCCAGTTCAAGTAACCTTCCAGTTAAAAAAAAGGAACGATTAAGCCTTCGCGTTCAACCTTTCCATTGATGCTTTTGATGCAGAACAATGAATACCCAGGTGACAAAATTGACGGTTATTTTTGAAAAATGCAGTGAAATTGCCCTAAATCCCACCGATGTTTGAATGTATGGGTGCGGAATTTCGTATCGCCGTGTACATACACGGACTGATGAATGTTTTCTTCTTGAACATTTTTCTAAGCTGGTTGTGCATCAGTTTTGAACTGTCATTGGTGTTTTCATTTGGTAATGCGACTGTGCATCGTGCAGACTTGTTCAGCGTAAATAAAAAATGATAATCTTTATTAATCACACATGTTTTCACGGAATAACAAGAAAAGCGGTAAGAGAAGCCTTTTTCCGGAAACATATTTAGCATCATCATCAACGTCGGTCGAATTTGTATGCAGAGGTTTGTATCAAAACTTGTTGACACGGCGGGAGTGAATAAATCACAACCGTTGAAGGAAGTTTTGTTTAAAATGTTCCATCTCTTGAACTTCATATTCGATATAGTGTTTTTTGAGAAGTAGAACTTCGCACAACGAATTTGGTGGCTTCGGGAATTCTCTACAAACTCGCAACAAACAAGGAGAATGTGCTGATGAACGATGTGATCGCCATCGTCAGTTCGCTGCTGCAATAGTGCAACCAGCGGATATTCGATGAAAAGGTGCCGATAGCTTTCGAATTGCTGATCGAAGCGATTCAAAACGAGATGTCCCTGGGTAACATAAAGCTACTGCATAAGCTGCTGCGGAATCGGGTGGTTAACTTCCATATCTGGGTGAAATTCTGGGCACATACAATACATCAGTACGATTATCAAGGACGGTCGGAAGTACTGTCGGCGTCACGTCAGTAGATGTTGGACGTGGTATAGGAGAATTTTGCGATAGGTACGACACTTCCGCCGCAAGATACCAAAATGGTACTGGAGTCACTGTTGACAAACGTGAAGTGTTACATCCGAAAAGAGTTTAACATTGAGAAGGTACGTAAGATTCAGGGGACAAGCTTATTCATTTTCCTATTTTTCTCGTTTTGGATTTCATTCGGGCTCACCCTTACCACCACAACGAAGCACGAGGCTACGGTTGATGACACTTTGGCGCCGAGGAAGCTGATCAAATTCATTACCGATATGCTAAACACGAAGCGAAATTCGAGAAAAAAAATGCTGTTCTGCGATTCTACGATCCATCACTTGAGTGCCACAACCTTTAATCGGGGTTGTTTTCCTTCACGCTACCGTTCGAGCTGGAGCCGCACGTTATTTTGGGGTTGCAGGATCTCGACCTTGGGTCCGACACCGAGATGGGATACGCCGGGGCACTCTGTTTGATTTATCACACCAATCTGGCCAAACTGTCACTGAAGCTTGAAAATGCGCGACGGTTGATGACCAACACTTTTACCAAACCGAAAGGTCCGCAGATGATCGCGAAACAGATTTACTGGCAGGAGTCGATTGCTCGATTGTTGAACAAAAAGCGGATGGAAAACCGCTTCCACGGAGGCGCGAGGGAGCAAAAGCAGGGTAATATTTTGATCGACATGGATGAGGTGGTCAAACGTGAAAGTGAATCGTCGGCGATCAATGGTGCTGGCGACGATCTGATGCGTACCGGTACACGACGGTGGCGGTAAGCATGGACCGAAATCGTTCATGTCTGAGGAGGCAATGGTGATCGAGGAGCAGGAGGATACGATGTAAGATGCGGTGGTGAAGAATATCACCTCTTCGATCACTTCCGTCTACTTAGTGACATACAGGACGCGATCGGTTCGCTAACGCTCTGTTACGAGGATGCTGCCAGTCGTAAGAAAAACTCGTCGCTCAGCAGCAGCAGCGAGGAGAATGTTTCCTCTCAATAATCGGGTAAGTCGTTGATGAAAGATGTTACTTTCACAAAGCGTAGTGAAAAGTTGGATAGCAGCTCTGGAAACAGTGTCGAGTCGCCGGGTGTGAAGTACGCTGAAGAAAATGACGCAAATAACCTCTTGTGCCTTGTAACGAGCAGTCTGTGGCTAGGTCAGACTGCATTAGCTTAACCATGCTCGCATCGTAGTTTGCGCTTGCATTCTCGAGATGGGTATTCAGGCTGCACTGATCGATCTTACTTGTCCTGCGGCACCGATAGAACGTAGCCCAATTGCCCTCTGGCATACGATCCAGTTTAAAAGTGTTCTATGAAGCTACACGACGGAGTGATTTCGCTGCACTGTCATGGTACTCCTGCAGAGCATCAGCAATGACTGGACTGAAATATCCCACCTTCGTCGCGGTCTGCGAATAACATATTTCCACATCTCTCGATTCAGCCGTTTGCACTGTACCAAAAACAATATTGTGGTTTGAAGATAAACAGGGATGCGACTCTAATTTTCTCGATCAGAAGGCGGATTAAACAGCGAGTGGATCAGCAGTATGAAAGCCAACAACACGTTTACCCAGGGCCAATTAAAGTTGTGATGAGGCAGTTTATCGATTATGGTAAGTTTATTGATTTATTTGCGTTATCGCTTCAGCACTCGATCATTTTTATTTGGAAAGTGTTATTTGCAACCGTCCAGCAGGTTTCAACAACAAAGGCCGGAAGGTTTCTGCATTGCTCGTATTGACCGTGGTGGAGCGTTTGCTGCTTGTAGAGGCTATGATTTCGGAAACGAGACAGGACATACAAGCCAAAATAATGCTGGAAAGCCAGGGTAGGCCAATATTTCCAGTGACTGTATCGACGAGGGATGAACTTTATGCAATGATGATGCAGACGCTCTGTTCGCCGCAAGATGCAGCTGACCCTGTGATACAGGACGAGCAGCAAGCTAGGAAGCAGGTTTACTCCATGGTAGCTCGATACATGCAGTGTTTGCGATTTTGTTGCATTCGAGTTCGTCGGGGAAGATTATCCTGTTTGCAAGCAAGGTAAATGTAAACAGGTAATTTTTCGTATATTTGTACTTTTCTATATTTACCTTTTCGTCTCTTTTGTTTCATGACTACGAATTGCAACTAGACGGTTTTTGGAACACGTGAAGAAACTATTCCAGAAAAATTGCTGAGATTGTTAAAATAAATCCTTTGTTTGAATTCGAATTTATATTTTGTTTTGATTTGATGGCTTTGAGCTGTCAGTTCCGGAGTTGGGATAGAAGGGTTCAATTTATATTAGTAAGGATCGGATCAGTGCACCCACGGTGGGTTCATTTTTCACGCACACACTTGCAATTTTGGCTTAATAAGACTGCTATTAATCTTCTATGCAGCCCCTTTCTAAGCCTGGCGAAAATTATCTAAATCGTGTTTCCTGTCACTTGGGTAGGCCGTATTAGCTGATTGAAAGTTGGTAAGATTCTTGGTTTTTAAATGTTAGCGGTGAACGGTACATCATTGGTTTCAATTTTTGTCTTAAACTAAGCACAATGAAATCAAACTCGTTTTGTTTACATATTAATATTTTTTTGCAGCATTTTGCAACATGCTGCGGTGATAAAACAGAACGATTTTTAAAATGTCAAATTTTTGTGGTGTTTCGTACGTACATTATCAGTTACAATTCAAACAAAACTAAACTCAATGCAATAGAAAGCAGTTTGTTTACATGTTAACCTTTTCAGAAACGTATGTAATATACTGCGGCGATAAAATAGAATAATTTTAGGAACGTTGCCTACAAAATAACAAAGCAAAAATATCACACAGGGGAAACATAAGGAATAGAAAGAGTTCTTCACTGCTTTCATGAAGAAAAGCATATCATTTTCCATAGCCCTAATACTGCGCAAATGAATTGACATGAAAGATGAAAAGACATGCCCAAATATTTTCGGTTTTATAAAGTAATTTTCACACCCAGTTGGCGGTTTAACGTTACTTTTCGAATTGTTTCAAACGTCGTTTCAAGTTACCCCGCAGAAGATAGTTCGTGGTTGTGTTTTGGCCATTTTTTGTGTCAGAGGTTGTATAGAAACTTTTGTTTTGTTTTGTATGCGATTTTGTTTAATAGGTTTTGTATTTTGATTTTTTTTGGTTATGCTGTCTCAAACAGGCCGAAGAATGTATTTATCTTAACATAAATCTATGAATAGAGCACTGCACAGTAATCATCCCCGTGGCGCGTAAATTTATTTTGTTCAACTCCCAAATTCTTGAAAATTATCGTGAATCTTAATTTATTTTAGGAAAATGCACAACATACTCGAAACATTCTCATACCATCACATGATGTATACCATCACAAACGGTACTGAAACGTTCTGTTCTGGTCGGTAAGCTACACTAAAGCTAGCTCTAGCTTAAGCTAGCTCTCTTAAACTAAAAACGATAGAAAGATGTTTTTGCACAATCCGAGTTGCCTTGAAGCGATCTTTCGTTTGAAATGTCGTTTGTAAAAATTGTCCTTTAACCCTTTGGAAAATTGGCAAAAATGTGGAGTATCTCGTAATTTTGCAACTTTTGAACCGATTGACAGATTTTTGCAAACAACATTTCAAATAAAAGCGATCTTCTTTACAAATAACTTTGTAGAAGAAACCATCTGTCTATAACTTTTAGTTTATGCGAAACCGCAACGAAAAGTTGGAGCCAAACGCGTTAAGCAGGTGTATAAGTGCCTGGGTGCGCATGGCCGGGTGTCCAAGCGGGTCTACCGGTGATACGCATGCGCATGCCAGGACGGCTACACTATGGGGCAACTGTTGGAAAACTGCAGAAAAGAAATTGAATGTGTATTTTATTTGTTTTGAATACTGCTCGGCGATCGTAGGGGATACAAATTTTAGACCCATTTCTTTGTTTTGTCTTGTAGTATAAAACAACATATTTATTTTCAAATGAATACAAACTTTTAGTTCAAACTTTTATCCCGACGTGCAGTTCCACTGTGTTTGCACCTTTGGCGGTTTCCACCGTTTCTGTTCATCCGCCCGTTCAGAGACCGAATGTCTCAAAGCAGAGCGAAACGATTCGCTGTGAGAGCGGAGGCAGTGCTCGTGCACCACTGCAGCGTTGTTTGCTTACAACCGATGAGTGTGATTAGCGTGGAGTTCGGGTTGCGCGCCTCTGACTGTGACTCTCGGCGTGGGGCGAACGGCTTGCTTTCGCTCTTTTGGTGCACGTTTGCTCTCACAATGACGCGAAAAGCATTACACTCCCCATCTCGGTTGTGCGGGCGCGATGCGCTATCTTGCATCCTACCTGCGATTAACGATTATTTATATTAGACTAGGTTTTTTAGGCCAGGTACCTGGCCCGTCAGCAGTCCCTTGCTCACCAACCGCCCTTTGGTAGGTTCCATCCCATCCCCGTTACAATTTCTAGGTCTTACTACAGAAGGTAAATTGTGTTGACAATTGCCGAGCGGTAAGCGGGTTCAAATACAAATACAAATTGCGGGATCAAAAATTACGCAATAATCTGACCCGTTCTCTGTTCGACCACTTAACTGAAGTCCCCATCGATATAAATGAAAAGCACTGTTATATCGCAAAATGTTACCAAATACCAAACCAAGCGCGTCTATCGAACAGATCGGTTATTTGGAGGTTTTTCAAAGACAGGTACTTGAACCGAATTACAGCATATTGTACCAGTATCTGTGCTTCGCAGCACATGAAACCGGGTACTGCAACCTTTGCAAACGGTTAAATGCTGTCAGTTAGTCAGTCAACTGTCAAAATGTGCGTAAATGTGTTTTCAATCGTCGAGTGACAAATAGATTTGCAATGATTTGCGTACCAGGTATTGATTGCAAGCGCATGGTAAATAGTTGTTTGCGATGATGTTTAATGTTTGTTCAAAAGATTTCGGTGAACACATTACCTCTCTCTCCCATCTCTCAATCTTTCTTCTCCCCGTTGTACTCTTTCTGCTCGCACAACTGCAGTCTCGGATCGGTCCACCGTATGCTCTGCTGCGGATAGCGATCCCCACTGCTCACGTTCTTGTTTTGTTTTCTTGTAGTGGTAGATCCGTTAACACATGCATAGAGATGCGAGTTCGAATCAACTGGATGCGTTGTAAGCTAATCCTGTATGCGAGCGCAATTGTTCTCACTCCTTCTCACATAATCGCTAAGTCAGCTTAGACATACCGTCCTATGCCGCTCATTTTCTGTCTCTTTCTTTCTTTTCCCTATCTCTCTCTCATTCTCTCTCTCGCTCTCTAAATGTTGCTCTCTTTATCTTTTTCGCTTTTTCAACTTCGTTCTCTTTCTCTCTTTCTTATCTCATCTCTCTTCCTCTCTTTCTCTTTCTCTTTCTCTCTCTCTCTCTTTCTCTCTTTCGCTCTATCTCTATATCTCTCCCACTTCTCATCCCGCTCTTTATTTGTTTACCACTCTTTGTCCCCAACTTTCCCATCTCCCATGTCCCATCTCCCATGTCCCATCTTCCATCTCCCATCTTCCATCCCTCATCAACAATCTCTCTTCTCTCCATCGTACTCTTTCTTAATTTGCCTACCACATCTCCCATCGCATTCACACTGTCTCTTTCTCTTTCTCATTACCTCTCTCTTTCTATTTATCTCTCTCTCTCTCTGGCTATATCTATCCCTATCCCAATGACTCGCCTTGTCATACTTTCCATTGTTGTCTCTCTGTTCCCCACTATGTCTGCCTCTATCTTTACCGTATGTCTCTCTCTTTCTCTCTCATTTTCTCGTTAAACCTCTCCCTATTTCTTTCTCTCACTCTTACACACACTAACAGCACAAAATTTCAACAACAACGCACAGAAGGGTCGGTTTTGCTTAACAGGCCCATTTTTCTGATTTTGAATTAGTAGCGACATTGAATCAGGCATCGATCGAATAAGGGTTACTTTTCGCGCGCGTGTTTATTGGGCCATGGTCGACCTTCGGAAGGAAAATTATTAAATAGGATGATTGTTGCAAATCGTTTAAGAAAAAAGGTTAAATTCTGGTCGCTTGTGGATGCACCACAAATTTAGTAACTTTATTCACTCGATCGATTTACAACTTTTAATGAGCCCTGCCTCTACAATTATCCCGCTTTTATTCGCCAACCTTGGGTCGGCGTAATCGTTGGTCGGCGTAATCGGCCTAATTGGTGTAGTTTGCGCCGGCTTGTTGTCAAATGTCAACGGTGTCAACCCTACACCTAAGGATCTTGTTTCCATTCGTGACAAAGTGTCTTCAGAGAAGATAAGATGATGCAAGAAGGTGTTTTGAGGGTGCTTAAAGTGTCTTCAGAGAGGATGAGATGATGCAGGAGGGTGTTTTGAGGGTGCTTAAAGTGTCTTCAGAGAAGATGAGATGATGCAGGAAGGTGCTTTTAGGGTGCTTAAAGTGTCTTCAGAAAAGATGAGATGAAGCTGGAAGGTGTTTTGAGGGTGCTTAAAGTGTCAATAGAGAGGATGAGATGATGCAGGATGGTGTTTTAAGGGTGCTTAAAGTGTCTTTAGAGAGGATGAGATGATGCAGGAAGGTGTTTTGAGGGTGCTCAAAGTGTCTTCAGAGAGGATGAGATGATGCAGGAAGATGTTGGGACGGAGCTTTAAGTGTCATCAGAGAGGATGAGATGATGCAGGAAGGTTTTTTGAGGGTGCTTAAAGTGTCTTCAGAGAGGATGAGATGATGCAGCAAGGTGTTTTGAGGGTGCTTAAAGAGTCTTCAGAGATGATGAGATGACGCAGGAAGGTGTTTTGAGGGTTCTTAAAGTGTCTTTAGAGAGGATGAGAGGATGCAGGAAGGTGTTTTAAGGGTGCTTAAAGTGTCTTTAAAGGGGATGAGATGATGCAGGAAGGTGTTTTGAGGGTGCTTAAAGTGTCTTCAGAGAGGATGACATGATGAAGGAAAGTTTTTTGAGGGTGCTTAAAGTGTCCTTAGAGAAGATGAGATGATGCAGAAAGGTGTTTTGAGGGTGATTAAAGTGTCTTCAGAGAGGATGAGACGATGCAATAAGGTGTTTTGAGGGTGCTTAAAGTGTCTTCAGAGAGGATGAGATGATGCAGTAAGGTGTTTTGAGGGTGCTTAAAGTGTCTGCATAGAGGATGAGATGATGCAGGAAGGTGTTTTGAGGGTGCCTAAAGTGTCTTCAGAGTTGATGAGATAATGCTGGAATGTGCTTTGAGGGTGCTTAAAGTGTCTGTAAAGGGGATGAGATGATGCAGAAAGGTGTTTTGAGGGTGCTTAAAGTGTCTTAAGAGATGATGAGATAAGGCGGGAATGTGCTTTGAGGGTGCTTAAAGTGTCTTCAGGGAGGATAAGATGATGCGGGAAGGTGTTTTGAGGGTGCTTAAATTGTCTTCAGAGGGAATGATTTGATGCAGGAAGTTGTTTTGAGGGTGCTTAAAGTGTCTTCAGAGAAGATGAAAGGATGCAGGAAGGTGTTTTGAGGGTGCTTAAAGTTTCTTCAGAGGGAATGAGATGATGCAGGAAGGTGTTTTAAAGGTGCTTAAATTATCTTCAGAGAAGATGAGATGATGCAGGAAGGTGTTTGGAGGGTGCTTAAAGTGTCTTCAGATAGGATGAGATGATGCAGAAAGGTGTTAAGAGGGTGCATAAAGTGTCTTCTGAGTGAATGAGATGATGCAGGAAGGTGTTTTGAGTATGCTTAAAGTTTCTTTAGAGTAGATGAGATGATGCAGGAAGTTGTTTGAAGGGTATGAGGTTTCAGAGAGAATGCGATGATGCTGGAAGGTGTATTGAGGATGCTTTAATTATTTTCAGAGAGGATGAGATGATGCAGGAAGGTGTTTTGAGGGTGCTTAAAGAGTCTTTTGAGGGAATAAGATGATGCAGGAAGGTGTTTTGAGTGTTCTTAAAGTGTCTTTAGAGAAGATGAGTTGAAGCAAAATGAGTTTTAGAAGATGCTTATAATGTCTTTAGAGAGAATAAGACGATGCAAAATGGTGTTTTGAAGGTGCTTAAAGTGTCTTAGAGAGAATGAGACGATGCAAAATGAGGTTAAGAAGGTGCTTAAAGTGTCTTTAGAGAGAATGAGACGATGCAAAATGAGATTTAGAAGGTGCTTAAAGTGTCTTTAGAGAGAATGAGACGATGCAAAATGAGGTTTAGAAGGTGCTTAAAGTGTCTTTAGAGAGAATGAGACGATGCAAAATGAGGTTTAGAAGGTGCTTAAAGTGTCTTTAGCGAGAATGAGACGATGCAAAATGTGGTTTAGAAGGTGCTTAATGTGTCTTTAGAGAGAATGAGACGATGCGAAATGGTGTTTTGAAGGTGCTTAAAGTGTCTTTAGAGAGAATGAGACGATGCAAAATGAGGTTTAGACGGTGCTCAAAGTGTTTTTAGACAGAATGAGACGATGCAAAATGAGGTTTAGAAGGTGCCTGAAGTTACTTTAGAGAGAATGAGACGATGCAAAATGAGGTTTAGAAGGTGCTTAAAGTGTCTTTAGAGAGAATGAGACGATGCAAAATGAGGTTTAGAAGGTGCTTAAAGTGTCTTTAGAGAGAATGAGACGATGCAAAATGAGGTTTAGAAGGTGCTTAAAGTGTCTTTATGGAGAATGAGACGATGCAAAATGAGGTTAAGAAGGTGCTTAAAGTGTCTTTAGAGAGAATGAGACGATGCAAAATGAGGTTTAGAAGGTGCTTAAAGTGTCTTTAGAGAGAATGAGACGATGCAAAATGAGGTTTAGAAGGTGCTTAAAGTGTCTTTAGAGAGAATGAGACGATGCAAAATGAGGTTTAGAAGGTGCTTAAAGTGTCTTTAGAGAGAATGAGACGATGCAAAATGAGGTTTAGAAGGTGCTTAAAGTGTCTTTAGCGAGAATGAGACGATGCAAAATGTGGTTTAGAAGGTGCTTAATGTGTCTTTAGAGAGAATGAGACGATGCGAAATGGTGTTTTGAAGGTGCTTAAAGTGTCTTTAGAGAGAATGAGACGATGCAAAATGAGGTTTAGAAGGTGCCTGAAGTTACTTTAGAGAGAATGAGACGATGCAAAATGAGGTTTAGAAGGTGCTTAAAGTGTCTTAGAGAGAATGAGACGATGCAAAATGAGGTTTAGAAGGTGCTTAAAGTGTCTTTAGAGAGAATGAGACGATGCAAAATGAGGTTTAGAAGGTGCTTAAAGTGTCTTTAGAGAGAATGAGACGATGCAAAATGAGGTTTAGAAGGTGCTTAAAGTGTCTTTAGAGAGAATGAGACGATGCAAAATGAGGTTTAGAAGGTGCTTAAAGTGTCTTTATGGAGAATGAGACGATGCAAAATGAGGTTAAGAAGGTGCTTAAAGTGTCTTAGAGAGAATGAGACGATGCAAAATGAGGTTTAGAAGGTGCTTAAAGTGTCTTTAGAGAGAATGAGACGATGCGAAATGGTGTTTTGAAGGTGCTTAAAGTGTCTTTAGAGAGAATGAGACGATGCAAAATGAGGTTTAGACGGTGCTCAAAGTGTTTTTAGACAGAATGAGACGATGCAAAATGAGGTTTAGAAGGTGCCTGAAGTGACTTTAGAGAGAATGAGACGATGCAAAATGAGGTTTAGAAGGTGCTTAAAGTGTCTTTAGAGAGAATGAGACGATGCAAAATGAGGTTTAGAAGGTACTTAAAGTGTCTTTAGAGAGAATGAGACGATGCAAAATGAGGTTTAGAAGGTGCTTAAAGTGTCTTTAGAGAGAATGAGACGATGCAAAATGAGGTTTAGAAGGTGCTTAAAGTGTCTTTAAAGAGAATAAGACGATGCAAAATGAGGTTTAGAAGGTGCTTAAAATGTCTTTAAAGAGAATGAGACGATGCAAAATGAGGTTTAGAAGGTGCTTAAAGTGACTTTAAAGAGAATGAGACGATGCAAAATGAGGTTTAGAAGGTGCTTAAAGTGTCTTTAGAGAGAATTAGACGATGCAAAATTAGGTTTAGAAGGTGCTTAAAGTGTCTTTAGAGAGAATAAGACGAAGCAAAATGAGGTTTAGAAGGTGCTTAAAGTGTCTTTAGAGAGAATGAGACGATGCAAAATGATGATGAGTCCCACCTCTTACCCCAACACAGGTTTGAGAATGGCGGAGTTATCATAAGATATTTGTAAGCAATATCCAAGGCAAATCACGAAGTGGTGGGATCAAAGTGACCCTTCACGAAAAAGACCAGTCAGCTCGTTTTTCCTTGCGTACAGCGGTTAGCACAACTTCCATAAGACATTAGTCGTGGAACCGCTCTCCGGAGTGCACGGCCAAAAAATGGTCTCTCCTATTCGTGTAGCCGGTATCTCCCTTATCCAACATATGGAGGGGAGTTACCACTTTCCAGGATTGGCAAATTAAGCAAACCTTATCCGTGAAACAGTTGGTCACGTCGAAAATATCATCAATGGATGAATTCGAGGCGCCTGCCACGTGATTGCACAAGAGCGACTGATGCAGTTCCTACAGAAAGATCAACTTCAAATTTCCACTTTTACGCGCGCGTGTCTCAAAGATATGTTGTTCCATTTTTTTTTATTTACATTTAAATTTGCAAAACAAAAATCTCATCATCATCATCTGTGAGATCGTGATGACAAGTGCGATGCTTACAAACATTAAATTTTCACAATAGACAACTACGAGACATTGCACATTCTACTGGGTGCTACTTAACACCTCTTTTTCAACTTTTATTTCCACCAAATTTGAAGCCGGTTTGCAAGTAGATGCAGTATTTACTGATTTTAAAGCAGCATTTGACCGCATCCCTCATGCGCGTCTCCTTGATAAGCTGTCCAAGATGGGATTCGGCATATCCATGGTTGGATGGCTGGAGTCTTTTATATGCAATCGTTCATTTCGCGTCAAACTTGGATCTCATCTCTCTCAACCTTTTTCCCCTGGAGCTGGGGTCCCTCAAGGAAGTGTATTAAGCCCTTTACTTTTCGTTTTATATATTAACGATATCAGTGCTGTCCTTCCCCCCGACTATTTCTTGTGTTACGCAGATGACATCAAGATTTTTATGCCAATATCATCTCCCAGCGACTGCATGAGTTTGCAAAGGCATCTCAATCTTTTCAATGTATGGTGTACAGAGAACAATCTGAGCCTCTGTCCAGAAAAATGTAATGTCATATCCTTCTGCCACTCTCGGTCCCCGATCCTTCATACTTACTACCTAGACAACACTCATTTCAGCCGGGTTAGTACGATTAAAGACTTGGGTGTGTTACTCGATAGTAGATTAACCTTTTCGGCACACATCGACGCCGTCATCACTTCGGCCCGTAGAGTTTTGGGCCTAATTAAACGTATGGCAAGTGATATCTCCGACCCACTTTGTCTCAAAACTTTATTCTGTTCGCTGGTGCGCTCAATTTTAGAATACTGTGCTGTTCTATGGGCCCCTACTACAAGATCTGGTATCGACAGGTTAGAGGCGATCCAACGATCGTTTACTCGATTCGTATTTCGTAGGGCGGGGAACACCTCCCCTTTGCCACCCTACGAATCTAGATGTCAAATGCTGGGTTTAACAACATTGGAAGCGCGACGCACCTTAGCGCAAATTATGTTCATTGCCTCAACCCTCTCCAACGCGTTTGATGCCCCTCATATCCTTTCTGCTGTGGGTCTCGCTGTCCCTTCCCGCGGTCTACGCCCTCGTCAACCTTTATCCATTCCTACACGCCGTACTCCAGCCGGTTTTAACGATCCTCTTCTGCGCGCTCTGCGTCTTTTTAATACTCATAGCCATCTGTTTGACTACCATATCCCACTATCCTCCTTCAGAGCCTGCCTCCTAGAATCTCTTATATCCTAACCCACCCTATACTCCTATTTGTAACCCTCTCCCCTGCGGAGTTCTAGCATAAGTAAGTTGTTAAGTCTGCTGGCGGACAACTTGAATACTGAAATAAACAAACAAACAAACAAACAAACAAACAACCTGCTTAACGTACACGGCACACAAGCGCTTGAACTCGCGAACGTTTGCAGCCTCGGCAATCTCTCTAGGCATGCTGTTATACCATTGTATACCTTTACAAAACAAAGAATTTCTGGGAAATACTGTTGAAAAGTTCGACGTTCTAGGATCATGAGCCCTTCGAGTGTTGTACCGGTGAACGTCAGAACCCCTAACTACTCTTTCTCCAAGGTACCCCGGTAACAAGCCCCTCAGGAGTTTGAATATTAGTATCATAGTCTGATACACTATCCGCTGCTCTACCGACATCCATTGCAGGACATCCAGCATAACAGCAGACGGCGTGTACCGACTACAACACAACACTAACCTCATTACCCTATTTTGCACTTTTTGCAACCTTTTGAGCTGTGTCCGATTACCGAGGAACAATATTGATGGACAAATATCAAAATGTGGTGAGATAATGGATTTGTAGAGGTGAACTTTCCCAAAAAAATTTAGGTTGTTCCCCAGTCTACTTATCACCCCACACTTCTTTGCCACCTTAGCGATGACCCCATCAATATGTGCACTGAATGTAAGTCCGTCGTCAAGAATGACTCCCAAATATTTCACCTGGGAGACTCGGTCAATTGGTTCCGTGTTGATGGCAATGGAAAGCTGGCCGATCCACTCCCTCCTCGACATCACCATGTAGTGTGTTTTACTAATGTTTAATGCGAGTTTCTTGTATTTCAACCAGCCATCCAGAGCCACCAAGTCTGCATTTAAAAGGGACTCTGCCTGTTTCACGTCCTTTCGCGATATAAATATTACTGTGTCATCAGCAAAAAGATTTATCTCGCAGGAACGTAAGACCTGCTTCATGTCATTTATATACATGATAAACAAAATTGGTCCAAGAACACTTCCTTGTGGAACCCCAAGGGTGTTTTCAATCGGATCTGAAACAGATTTTTTGAAAATTGTCCTCTGGGTTCTACCTGTCAGATAATCGCTGAACCAACTGAGTTCCTTCCCCTCAATACCGAATCGTCGAAGTGTTGTGAGCAACAAGGGTCTCGATATTGTTTCAAATGCCCGCTTTAGATCCAAGAAAACTGCAAGCACCGGCTGTCCACTGTCCATCAACCCCTTCCACTTCGCAAGCACCAGGTTCAGTGCAGTTTCACAGGAATGTCCTTCCCGATATCCCGACTGCTCCCGGGCCAGCAGGCCGGTCTGGTCCAGGTATTGCACCAATTGGTCTTTGATAACAACCTCCAGGACCTTTTCGACAGTGTGAAGCATGTTGATGGGGCGGAACTCTTCCGCTTTGATAGCTCCAGTCAGCTTTGGAATAGGTACAACCAATGACTCCTTCCATGTCTCCGGAAAAACACCCCTCTCCATCGATTGGTTAATCAAATCCTGGAGCGTCTCCCCCGCTACATGAAAGCAATCCTGCAAAGTTTTTGCATTTACATTCCCTATTCCTGCCGTTTTGGTCAGGTAAAAACATATCTGCCTAACCTTGCTCATGTCAATTGGTTGAAAAGAAAATCTATGCCTGGGAGCATCACCTTGTCTCAGCTCGACTGGTTCGTCTACCGTCGGAATGTTGCTGTTAACAAGTGTGACGCTATTCACAAAAAAGTTGTTGAACCCTGCTGCGATCACCGCCTCATCGGACTCGAAATTATCGAATTTCACACATGAAGCTGTATTCTCGTCGGGTTTCAACATGCTTTTAAGAAGTTTCCAAAGTTCCCTACTATTACCCTGATGCTTGCTAATTTCCCTATTGAAGTATTCCTCACGAGTAGTTTTTAAAGACCTACTGTACTCGTTTCTTAGCTTAGTGTACTCACACCAATGTGAAGCCAGATTAGTCCGAACAAATTTTTTGTACACTTTGTCTCTTTTCCGCTTTAGACGTTCCAGAGCCAACGTATACCATCTGCCAGAGTATCTAGTCTCCACGGTCCTTTCATAAACTAAACTATTCATAGCACTCTCTAGTGTATCCTTCAATAGATCTGCAGCTTCATGGAAATTTGTAGTTTCCCTCTGTAGACCCAAAGTGACTGCCTGACAAAGACCCTCTTTAGAGTACCTATTCCAGCATTTAACTTGTTTTTGAACTGTCCTGAAACGTTCATCATTCAAGTTTAAAAGCAAAGTTTCATGATCAGATATTTTTGCACAAGCATCTGTTACCACGCTAATTGAGTCTGTGTTGCAGTACACATGGTCAATCAATGTCCTGCTATTCTTCGTAATACGGGTAGCTGCACTAACCTTCTGCTTCAGGCACACCGAGTCCATAAGTTTCTTCAATTTTTCGGACCTCACATCATTGAACCAATCAATGTTGAAGTCCCCAACCAAGACATTACGCATGCCAAAATCTAGAAATCTGTCTAACCAGTCCTCCAGAATTTCGACAAATCGTGAGTCACTTGAACTAGGTGAGTGATACAGAACGCCATAGTTTGCAGCCGCCATGCCTCGAGTCACAGTAAACCCCAAAAACCAGTTGCCTTCCAGCGACTCGTTTAGAATCACCTTCAAGGCAACCGAGTTCCCAGCATAAACTGCAACCCCCGCTGTGTGTCGTGAGTGGGACAAACAGGACACGGCCCTGTACCCCGGTATACTAAACTGATCAAATGCTTCGCACTCCGTTATATGCGTCTCAGATAGAAGGACCAACGCGGGTTGCATCCTTTCTACCGAGTCGCGTAACAGAACATAGCTTGACGATAGGCCAGCGACATTGCAATACATGATTTCATATCGCTGTCCTATCCCCAGCAATCTCTGCTATTGGGAATGCTTAGCAATCTTTGATACCTGTTTTTTGTATATGGGGCACTCGCTACTAAAAGCAGCATGTTCCGTGCTCCCCCTTGAACCCGCCAACACGCAGTTCACACATTTTAAGGCCGCCGACTTACATTCCGACGTCCTGTGTGCACCACTGCACCTAGAGCAGGCTTCCTCCTTATTGCACTCGGTGCTCTTGTGCCCAAACTGCCCGCACCGGAAACATCGCAATACATGAACAGAAGTGCTTATCGCACAACTGTCAAAACCTATTTTGACCTTTTTGAGGTCCTCTAGACATTGTGCCGATTCCTTGTCTACATCGATCACGACATTGTACTTCTGGTACTTGTAGAACCTACTTTCGTACATTCCAACAAGCTCCAGTGTCGCGAACGGGATCCCTGCATTCTGTTCCTTCAGAAGTGCAATCACATCCTCACCAGAATACTTCTCCGTCATTCCCATTATCCTTTCTCTGGACAACGGTAAACGAACGGAATAAGCATCCCCGAGTTTGGACTGCACCTCCTTGCTAACTTCATCTAACGCGGATGCAGGACACTGTACAAAAACCTGACCTTTTCTACCATTACGGAAGTCCGAAACCTGCTGCTTCCTCTGATCCAAACGGGCGCGTAGATCAACTTTTGTCTTGTCGCAAGATTGATCCACCTTCGGTACAATTACTAAAGACTTGGAGAGTTTTTGCTCTGCCACTTTAGCCACGTCTTTTTTACCTATTTTGGGCCCAGAGCCAGCCTCCTTCACAACACTCTTGGTTGCTGTGGGCTTGGTATTAGCTCTTCCCACGTCAAAATTACTAATAATTGTTTGAACCTTATTTTTCAAACTATTATCTGCCCCACTTTTTTTGGCCACTACTGTAGCAAAGCTCTCACTCCCCTTCTCCTTAGCACTCACCGGCGAAGGCTTCTCAATGATAACCTTCGGTACAGGAGGGGCTCTCAATGTAGTGGTGGTGGCATCGCGCAAAGTTGATGTAACTTGGCGCTTCACCGCCTCACACACTTCTTTTTTCATTCCTTCCAGTCCCTTCTTAAAAGCACTCTCAATCAGTGCACACAATTTAAAATCTGCTGCTTGTAGGGCTTGGGATTGCTCTCCGCTTGACGGTCGGCTTTCTCCCACCACTACATCCTGCATGCCCGGTTTCTTATTGCAAGCGATACAAGTATCGCACTTAAACATAACATTTTTCGACTTTTTAATCGCCTTTGCAACCGATTTAGTCAGATCGGCGCACAGGTGGTGAAAATGACCGCCGCAATCATTGCAGACGATCGGGTCATCGCTAGTTGAAAATGAGGTTTAGAAGGTGCTTAAAGTGTCTTTAAAGAGGATGAGACGATGAAAAATGAGGTTTAGAAGGTGCTTAAAGTGTCTTTAGAGAGAATGAGACGATGCAAAATCAGGTTTAGAAGGTGCTTAAACTGTCTTTAGAGAGAATGAGACGATGCAAAATGAGGTTTAGAAGGTGCTTATAGTGTCTTTAGAGAGAATAAGACGATGCAAAATTAGGTTTAGAAGGTGCTTAAAGTGTCTTTAGAGAGAATGAGACGATTCAAAATGAGGTTAAGAAGGTGCTTAAAGTGTCTTTAGAGAGAATGAGACGATGCAAAATGAGGTTTAGAAGGTGCTTAAAGTGTCTTTAGAGAGAATGAGACGATGCAAAATGAGGTTTAGAAGGTGCTTAAAGTGTCTTTAGAGAGAATGAGACGAAGCAAAATGAGGTTTAGAAGGTGCTTAAAGTGTCTTTAGAGAGAGTGAGACGATGCAAAATGTTGTTTTGAAGGCGCTTAAAGTGTCTTTAGAGAGAATGAGACGATGCAAAATGAGGTTTAGAAGGTGCTTAAAATGTCTTTAAATATTAGACGATGTAAAATGAGATTAAGAAGGTGCTTAAAGTGTCTTTAAAGAGAATAAGACGATGCAAAATGAGGTTTAGAAGGTGCTTAAAGTGTTTTTAGAGAGAATAGGACGATGCAAAATGAGGTTTAGAAGGTGCTTAAAGTGACTTTAAGGAGAATGAGACGATGCAAAATGAGGTTTAGAAGGTACTTAAAGTGTCTCTAAAGAGAATGAGACGATGCAAAATGGTGTTTAGAAGGAGCTTAAAGTGTCTTTAAAGAGAATGAGACGATGCAAAATGAGGTTTAGAAGGTGCTTAAAGTGACTTTAGAGAGAATAGGACGATGCAAAATGAGGTTTAGAAGGTGCTTAAAGTGACTTTAAGGAGAATGAGACGATGCAAAATGAGGTTTAGAAGGTGCTTAAAGTGACTTTAGAGAGAATGAGACGATGCAAAATGAGGTTTAGAAGGTACTTAAAGTGACTTTAGAGAGAATGAGACGATGCAAAATGGTATTTAGAAGGTGCTTAAAGTGTCTTTAAAGAGAATGAGACGATGCAAAATGAGGTTTAGAAGGTGCTTAAAGTTTCTTTAAAGAGAATGAGACGATGGAAAATGAGGTTTAGAAGGTGCTTAAAGTGACTTTAAAGAGAATTAGACGATGCAAAATAATGTTTAGAAGGTGCTTAAACTGACTTTAGAGAAAATAAGACTATGCATAATGAGGTTTAGAAGGTGCTTAAAGAGACTTTTAAGGGAATGAGACGATGCAAAATGGTGTTTAGAAGGTGCTTAAAGTGACTTTAAAGAGAATGAGACGATGCAAAATGGTGTTTAGAAGGTGCTTAAAGTGTCTTTAACGAGAATGAGACGATGAAAAATGAGGTTTAGAAGGTGCTTAAAGAGACTTTAGAGAGAATGAGACGATGCAAAATGAGGTTTAGAAGGTGCTTAAAGTGACTTTAGAGAGAATCAGACGATGCAAAATGAGGTTTAGAAGGTGCTTAAAGTGACTTTAAAGAGAATAAGACGATGCAAAATGAGGTTTAGAAGGTGCTTAAAGTGTCTTCGAAGAGAATAAGACGATGTAAAATGAGGTTTAGAAGGTGCTTTAAGTGACTTTAGAGAGAATGAGACGATGCAAAATGAGGTTTAGAAGGTGCCTAAAATGACTTTAGAGAGAATTAGACGATGCAAAATGAGGTTTAGAAGGTGCTTAAAGGGACTTTAGAGAGAATGAGACGATGCAAAATGAGGTTTAGAAGGTGCTTAAAGTGTGTTTAAAGAGAATGAGATGATGCAAAATGAGGTTTAGAAGGTGCTAAAATGTCTTTAAAGAGAATAAAACGATGCAAAATGGTGTTTAGAAGGTGCTTAAAGTGTCTTTAAAGAGAATGAGACGATGCAAAATGAGGTTTAGAAGGTGCTTAAAGTGACTTTAGAGAGAATGAGACGATGTAAAATGAGGTTTAGAAGGTGCTCAAAGTGTCTTTAAAGAGAATGAGACGATGCACAATGGTGTTTAGAAGGTGCTTATAGTGTCTTTAAAGAGAATGAGACGACGCAAAATGAGGTTTAGAAGGTGCTTAAAGTGTCTTTAAAGAGAATAAGACGATGCAAAATGAGGTTTAGAAGGTGCTCAAAGTGTCTTTAAAGAGAATGAGACGATGCAAAATGAGGTTTAGAAGGTGCTTAAGGTGTCTTTAAAGAGAATGAGACGATACAAAATGAGGTTTAGAAGGTGCTTAAAGTGTCTTTAAAGAGAATAAGACGATGCCAAATGAGGTTTAGAAGGAGCTTAAAGTGACTTTAAAGAGAATGAGACGATGCAAAATGGTGTTTAGAAGGTGCTTAAAGTGACTTTAGAGTGAATGAGACGATGCAAAATGGTGTTTAGAAGGTGCTTAAAGTGACTTTCGAGAGAATGAGACGATGCAAAATGAGGTTTAGAAGTTGCTTTAAGTGACATTAGAGAGAATGAGACGATGCAAAATGAGGTTTAGAAGGTGCTCAAAGTGACTTTAGAGAGAATGAGACGATGCAAAATGAGGTTTGGAAGGTGCTTAAAGTGACTTTAGAGAGAATCAGACGATGCAAAATGAGGTTTAGAAGGTGCTTAAAGTGTCTTTAAAGAGAATAAGACGATGCAAAATGAGGTTTAGAAGGTGCTTAAAGTGACTTTCGAGAGAATGAGACGATGCAAAATGAGGTTTAGAAGGTGCTTTAAGTGACTTTAGAGAGAATCAGACGATGTAAAATGAGGTTTAGAAGGTGCTTAAAGTGTCTTTAAAGAGAATGAGACGATGCAAAATGAGGTTTAGAAGGTGCTTAAAGTGACTTTAACGAGAATGAGACGATGCAAAATCAGGTTTAGAAGGTGCTTAAAGTGTCTTTAGAGAGAATGAGACGATGCAAAATGGTGTATAGAAGGTGCTTATAGTATCTTTCAAGAGAATCAGACGATGCAAAATGAGGTTTAGAAGGTGCTTAAAGTGACTTTAGAGAGAATGAGACGATGCAAAATGAGGTTTAGAAGGTGCTTAAAGTGTCTTTAAGGAGAATGAGACGATGCAAAATGAGGTATAGAAGGTGCTTAAAGTGTCTTTAGAGAGAATGAGACGATGCAAAATGAGGTTTAGAAGGTGCTTAAAGTGTCTTTAAAGAGAATGAGACGATGCAAAATGAGGTTTAGAAGGTACTTAAAGTGTCTTTAAAGAGAATGAGACGATGCAAAATGAGGTTTAGAAGGTGCTTAAAGTGACTTTAAAGAGAATGAGACGATGCAAAATGAGGTTTAGAAGGTGCTTAAAGTGTCTTTGGAGAGAATGAGACGATGCAAAATGGTGTATAGAAGGTGTTTATAGTGTCTTTGAAGAGAATGAGACGATGCAAAATGAGGTTTAGAAGGTACTTAAAGTGACTTTAGAGAGAATGAGACGATGCAAAATGGTGTTCAGAAGGTGCTTAAAGTGTCTTTAAGGAGAATGAGTCGATGCAAAATGAGGTATAGAAGATGGTTAAAGTGACTTTAGAGAGAATGAGACGATGCAAAATGAGGTTTAGAAGGTGCTTAAAGTGTCTTTAAAGAGAATGAGACGATGCAAAATGAGGTTTAGAAGGTGCTTAAAGTGACTTTAAAGAGAATGAGACGATGCAAAATGAGGTTTAGAAGGGGCTTAAAGTGTCTTTAAAGAGAATGAGACGATGCAAAATGAGGTTTACAAGGTGCTTAAAGTGTCTTTAAAGAGAATGAGACGATGCAAAATGAGGTTTAGAAGGTGCTTAAAGTGACTTTAGAGAGAATGAGACGATGCAAAATGAGGTTTAGAAGGTGCTTAAAGTGTCTTTAAGGAGAATGAGACGATGCAAAATGGTATTTAGAAGGTGCTTAAAGTGACTTTAGAGAGAATGAGACGATGCAAAATGAGGTTTAGAAGGTGCTTAAAGTGACTTTAGAGTGAATGAGACGATGCAAAATGAGGTTTAGAAGGTGCTTAAAAAGACTTTAAAGCTAATAAGACGATGCAAACTGAGGTTTAGAAGGTGCTTAAAGTGTCTTTAAAGAGAATGAGACGTTGCAAAATGAGGTATAGAAGGTGCTTAAAGTGTCTTTAGAGAGAATGAGACGATGCAAAATGAGGTTTAGAATGTGCTTAAAGTGTCTTTAAGGAGAATGAGACGATGCAAAATGAGGTTTAGAAGGTGCTTAAAGTGACTTTAGAGAGAATAAGACGATGCAAAATGAGGTTTAGAAGGTGCTTAAAGTGTCTTTAAAGAGAATGAGACGATGCAAAATGAGGTTTAGAAGGTACTTAAAGTGTCTTTAAAGAGAATGAGACGATGCAAAATGAGGTTTAGAAGGTGCTTAAAGTGACTTTAAAGAGAATGAGACGATGCAAAATGAGGTTTAGAAGGTGCTTAAAGTGTCTTTAGAGAGAATGAGACGATGCAAAATGAGGTTTAGAAGGTACTTAAAGTGTCTTTAAAGAGAATAAGACGATGCAAAATGAGGTTTAGAAGGTGCTTAAAGTGACTTTAAAGAGAATGAGACGATGCAAAATGAGGTTTAGAAGGTGCTTAAAGTGTCTTTAGAGAGAATGAGACGATGCAAAATGGTGTATAGAAGGTGTTTATAGTGTCTTTGAAGAGAATGAGACGATGCAAAATGAGGTTTAGAAGGTACTTAAAGTGTCTTTAAAGAGAATGAGACGATGCAAAATGAGGTTTAGAAGGTACTTAAAGTGTCTTTAAAGAGAATGAGACGATGCAAAATGAGGTTTAGAAGGTGCTTAAAGTGACTTTAAAGAGAATGAGACGATGCAAAATGAGGTTTAGAAGGGGCTTAAAGTGTCTTTAAAGAGAATGAGACGATGCAAAATGAGGTTTAGAATGTGCTTAAAGTGTCTTTAAGGAGAATGAGACGATGCAAAATGAGGTTTAGAAGGTGCTTAAAGTGACTTTAGAGAGAATAAGACGATGCAAAATGAGGTTTAGAAGGTGCTTAAAGTGTCTTTAAAGAGAATGAGACGATGCAAAATGAGGTTTAGAAGGTGCTTAAAGTGTCTTTAAGGAGAATGAGACGATGCAAAATGAGGTATAGAAGGTGCTTAAAGTGTCTTTAGAGAGAATGAGACGATGCAAAATGAGGTTTAGAAGGTGCTTAAAGTGTCTTTAAAGAGAATGAGACGATGCAAAATGAGGTTTAGAAGGTACTTAAAGTGTCTTTAAAGAGAATGAGACGATGCAAAATGAGGTTTAGAAGGTGCTTAAAGTGTCTTTAAAGAGAATGAGACGATGCAAAATGAGGTTTAGAAGGTGCTTAAAGTGTCTTTAGAGAGAATGAGACGATGCAAAATGGTGTATAGAAGGTGTTTATAGTGTCTTTGAAGAGAATGAGACGATGCAAAATGAGGTTTAGAAGGTACTTAAAGTGACTTTAGAGAGAATGAGACGATGCAAAATGGTGTTCAGAAGGTGCTTAAAGTGTCTTTAAGGAGAATGAGTCGATGCAAAATGAGGTATAGAAGATGGTTAAAGTGACTTTAGAGAGAATGAGACGATGCAAAATGAGGTTTAGAAGGTGCTTAAAGTGTCTTTAAAGAGAATGAGACGATGCAAAATGAGGTTTAGAAGGTGCTTAAAGTGACTTTAAAGAGAATGAGACGATGCAAAATGAGGTTTAGAAGGGGCTTAAAGTGTCTTTAAAGAGAATGAGACGATGCAAAATGAGGTTTACAAGGTGCTTAAAGTGTCTTTAAAGAGAATGAGACGATGCAAAATGAGGTTTAGAAGGTGCTTAAAGTGACTTTAGAGAGAATGAGACGATGCAAAATGAGGTTTAGAAGGTGCTTAAAGTGTCTTTAAGGAGAATGAGACGATGCAAAATGGTATTTAGAAGGTGCTTAAAGTGACTTTAGAGTGAATGAGACGATGCAAAATGGTGTTTAGAAGGTGCTTAAAGTGACTTTAGAGTGAATGAGACGATGCAAAATGAGGTTTAGAAGGTGCTTAAAAAGACTTTAAAGCTAATAAGACGATGCAAACTGAGGTTTAGAAGGTGCTTAAAGTGTCTTTAAAGAGAATGAGACGTTGCAAAATGAGGTATAGAAGGTGCTTAAAGTGTCTTTAGAGAGAATGAGACGATGCAAAATGAGGTTTAGAATGTGCTTAAAGTGTCTTTAAGGAGAATGAGACGATGCAAAATGAGGTTTAGAAGGTGCTTAAAGTGACTTTAGAGAGAATAAGACGATGCAAAATGAGGTTTAGAAGGTGCTTAAAGTGTCTTTAAAGAGAATGAGACGATGCAAAATGAGGTTTAGAAGGTACTTAAAGTGTCTTTAAAGAGAATGAGACGATGCAAAATGAGGTTTAGAAGGTGCTTAAAGTGACTTTAAAGAGAATGAGACGATGCAAAATGAGGTTTAGAAGGTGCTTAAAGTGTCTTTAAAGAGAATGAGACGATGCAAAATGAGGTTTAGAAGGTGCTTAAAGTGTCTTAAAAGAGAATGAGACGATGCAAAATGAGGTTTAGAAGGTGCTTAAAGTGACTTTAGAGAGAATGAGACGATGCAAAATGGTGTTCAGAAGGTGCTTAAAGTGTCTTTAAGGAGAATGAGACGATGCAAAATGAGGTTTAGAAGATGGTTAAAGTGACTTTAGAGAGAATAAGACGATGCAAAATGAAGTTTAGAAGGTGCTTAAAGTGTCTTTAAAGAGAATGAGACGATGCAAAATGAGGTTTAGAAGGTGCTTAAAGTGACTTTAAAGAGAATGAGACGATGCAAAATGAGGTTTAGAAGGTGCTTAAAGTGTCTTTAAAGAGAATGAGACGATGCAAAATGGTGTTTACAAGGTGCTTAAAGTGTCTTTAAAGAGAATGAGACGATGCAAAATGAGGTTTAGAAGGTGCTTAAAGTGACTTTAGAGAGAATGAGACGATGCAAAATGAGGTTTAGAAGGTGCTTAAAGTGTCTTTAAGGAGAATGAGACGATGCAAAATGGTATTTAGAAGGTGCTTAAAGTGACTTTAGAGAGAATGAGACGATGCAAAATGAGGTTTAGAAGGTGCTTAAAGTGACTTTAGAGTGAATGAGACGATGCAAAATGGTGTTTAGAAGGTGCTTAAAGTGACTTTAGAGTGAATGAGACGATGCAAAATGAGGTTTAGAAGGTGCTTAAAATGACTTTAAAGCTAATAAGACGATGGAAACTGAGGTTTAGAAGGTGCTTAAAGTGACTTTAGAGAGAATGAGACGATGCAAAATGAGGTTTAGAAGATGCTTAAAGGGACTTTAAAGAGAATGAGACGATGCAAAATGGTGTTTAGAAGGTGCTTAAATTGACTTAAGAGAGAATAAGACGATGCAAAATGAGGTTTAGAAGGTGGTTAAAGTGACTTTAAAGAAAATGAGACGATGCAAAATGAGGTTTGGAAGGTGCTTAAAGTGACTTTAGAGAGAATTAGACGATGCAAAATGAGGTTTAGAAGGTGCTTAAAGTGTCTTAAAAGAGAATAAGACGATGCAAAATGAGGTTTAGAAGGTGCTTAAAGTGACTTTCGAGAGAATGAGACGATGCAAAATGAGGTTTAGAAGGTGCTTTAAGTGACTTTAGAGAGAATGAGACGATGCAAAATGAGGTTTAGAAGGTGCTTAAAGTGTCTTTAAAGAGAATGAGACGATGCAAAATGAGGTTTAGAAGGTGCTTAAAGTGACTTTAGAGAGAATGAGACGATGCAAAATAGTGTTTAGAAGGTGCTTAAAGTGTCTTTAAGGAGAATGAGACGATGCAAAATGAGGTGGAGAAGGTGCTTAAAGTGTCTTTAAAGAGAATCAGACGATGCAAAATGAGGTTTAGAAGGTGCATAAAATGTCTTTAAAGAGAATGAGACGATGCAAAATGAGGTTTAGAAGGTGCTTAAAGTGTCTTTAAAGAGAATGAGACGATGCAAAATGAGGTTTAGAAGATGCTTATAGGGACTTTAAAGAGAATGAGACGATGCAAAATGGTGTTTAGAAGGTGCTTAAAGTGACTTAAGAGAGAATAAGACGATGCAAAATGAGGTTTAGAAGGTGCTTAAAGTGTCTTTAAAGAGAATGAGACGATGCAAAATGAGGTTTAGAAGGTGCTTAAAGTGACTTTAGAGAGAATGAGACGATGCAAAATGGTGTTTAGAAGGTGCTTAAAGTGTCTTTAAGTAGAATTAGACGATGCAAAATGAGGTGGAGAAGGTGCTTAAAGTGTCTTTAAAGAGAATCAGACGATGCAAAATTAGAAGGTGCTTAAAATGTCTATAAAGAGAATGAGACGATGCAAAATGGTGTTTAGAAGGTGCTTAAAGTGTCTTTAAAGAGAATGAGACGATGCAAAATGAGGTTTAGAAGGTGCTTAAAGTGACTTTAACGAGAATGAGACGATGCAAAATGAGGTTTAGAAGGTGCTTAAAGTGTCTTTAGAGAGAATGAGACGATGTAAAATGAGGTTTAGAAGGTGCTTAAAGTGTCTTTAAAGAGAATGAGACGATGCAAAATGAGGTTTAGAAGGTGCTTAAAGTGTCTTTAAAGAGAATGAGACGATGCAAAATGAGGTTTAGAAGGTGCTTAAAGTGACTTTAAAGAGAATGAGACGATGCAAAATGAGGTTTAGAAGGTGCTTAAAGTGTCTTTAGAGAGAATGAGACGATGCAAAATGGTGTATAGAAGGTGTTTATAGTGTCTTTGAAGAGAATGAGACGATGCAAAATGAGGTTTAGAAGGTACTTAAAGTGACTTTAGAGAGAATGAGACGATGCAAAATGGTGTTCAGAAGGTGCTTAAAGTGTCTTTAAGGAGAATGAGACGATGCAAAATGAGGTTTAGAAGGTGGTTAAAGTGACTTTAGAGAGAATAAGACGATGCAAAATGAGGTTTAGAAGGTGCTTAAAGTGTCTTTAAAGAGAATGAGACGATGCAAAATGAGGTTTAGAAGGTGCTTAAAGTGACTTTAGGGAGAATGAGACGATGCAAAATGGTGTTTAGAAGGTGCTTAAAGTGTCTTTAAGGAGAATGAGACGATGCAAAATGAGGTTTAGAAGGTGCTTAAAGTGACTTTAAAGAGAATGAGACGATGCAAAATGAGGTTTAGAAGGTGCTTAAAGTGTCTTTAAAGAGAATGAGACGATGCAAAATGAGGTTTACAAGGTGCTTAACGTGTCTTTAGAGAGAATGAGACGATGCAAAATGGTGTTTAGAAGGTGCTTAAAGTGTCTTTAAGTAGAATTAGACGATGCAAAATGAGGTGGAGAAGGTGCTTAAAGTGTCTTTAAAGAGAATCAGACGATGCAAAATGAGGTTTAGAAGGTGCATAAAATGTCTTTTAAGAGAATGAGACGATGCAAAATGAGGTTTAGAAGGTGCTTAAAGTGTCTTTAAAGAGAATGAGACGATGCAAAATGAGGTTTAGAAGGTGCTTAAAGTGACTTTAGAGAGAATGAGACGATGTAAAATGAGGTTTAGAAGGTGCTCAAAGTGACTTTAAAGAGAATGAGACGATGCAAAATGGTGTTTAGAAGGTGCTTAAAGTGTCCTTAGAGTGAATGAGACTATGCAAAATGAGGTTTAGAAGGTGCTTAATGTGACTTTAAAGAGAATAAGACGATGCAAACTGAGGTTTGGAAGGTGCTTAAAGTGACTTTAGAGAGAATGAGACGATGCTAAATGAGGTTTAGAAGATGCTTATAGGGACTTTAAAGAGAATGAGACGATGCAAAATGGTGTTTAGAAGGTGCTTAAAGTGACTTAAGAGAGAATAAGACGATGCAAAATGAGGTTTAGAAGGTGCTTAAAGTGACTTTAGAGAGAATGAGACGATGCAAAATGAGGTTTGGAAGGTGCTTAAAGTGACTTTAGAGAGAATCAGACGATGCAAAATGAGGTTTAGAAGGTGCTTAAAGTGTCTTAAAAGAGAATAAGACGATGCAAAATGAGGTTTAGAAGGTGCTTAAAGTGACTTTCGAGAGAATGAGACGATGCAAAATGAGGTTTAGAAGGTGCTTTAAGTGACTTTAGAGAGAATGAGACGATGCAAAATGAGGTTTAGAAGGTGCTTAAAGTGTCTTTAAAGAGAATGAGACGATGCAAAATAAGGTTTAGAAGGTGCTTAAAGTGACTTTAGAGAGAATGAGACGATGCAAAATGGTGTTTAGAAGGTGCTTAAAGTGTCTTTAAGTAGAATTAGACGATGCAAAATGAGGTGGAGAAGGTGCTTAAAGTGTCTTTAAAGAGAATCAGACGATGCAAAATTAGAAGGTGCTTAAAATGTCTATAAAGAGAATGAGACGATGCAAAATGGTGTTTAGAAGGTGCTTAAAGTGTCTTTAAAGAGAATGAGACGATGCAAAATGAGGTTTAGAAGGTGCTTAAAGTGACTTTAACGAGAATGAGACGATGCAAAATGAGGTTTAGAAGGTGCTTAAAGTGTCTTTAGAGAGAATGAGACGATGCAAAATGGTGTATAGAAGGTGCTTATAGTGTCTTTGAAGAGAATCAGACGATGCAAAATGAGGTTTAGAAGGTGCTTAAAGTGACTTTAGAGAGAATGAGACGATGCAAAATGAGGTTTAGAAGGTGCTTAAAGTGTCTTTAAAGAGAATGAGACGATGCAAAATGAGGTATAGAAGGTGCTTAAAGTGTCTTTAGAGAGAATGAGACGATGCAAAATGAGGTTTAGAATGTGCTTAAAGTGTCTTTAAGGAGAATGAGACGATGCAAAATGAGGTTTAGAAGGTGCTTAAAGTGACTTTAGAGAGAATAAGACGATGCAAAATGAGGTTTAGAAGGTGCTTAAAGTGTCTTTAAAGAGAATGAGACGATGCAAAATGAGGTTTAGAAGGTGCTTAAAGTGTCTTTAAAGAGAATGAGACGATGCAAAATGAGGTTTAGAAGGTGCTTAAAGTGACTTTAAAGAGAATGAGACGATGCAAAATGAGGTTTAGAAGGTGCTTAAAGTGTCTTTAGAGAGAATGAGACGATGCAAAATGGTGGATAGAAGGTGTTTATAGTGTCTTTGAAGAGAATGAGACGATGCAAAATGAGGTTTAGAAGGTACTTAAAGTGACTTTAGAGAGAATGAGACGATGCAAAATGGTGTTCAGAAGGTGCTTAAAGTGTCTTTAAGGAGAATGAGACGATGCAAAATGAGGTTTAGAAGGTGGTTAAAGTGACTTTAGAGAGAATAAGACGATGCAAAATGAGGTTTAGAAGGTGCTTAAAGTGTCTTTAAAGAGAATGAGACGATGCAAAATGAGGTTTAGAAGGTGCTTAAAGTGACTTTAGAGAGAATGAGACGATGCAAAATGGTGTTTAGAAGGTGCTTAAAGTGTCTTTAAGGAGAATGAGACGATGCAAAATGAGGTTTAGAAGGTGCTTAAAGTGACTTTAAAGAGAATGAGACGATGCAAAATGAGGTTTAGAAGGTGCTTAAAGTGTCTTTAAAGAGAATGAGACGATGCAAAATGAGGTTTACAAGGTGCTTAACGTGTCTTTAGAGAGAATGAGACGATGCAAAATGAGGTTTAGAAGGTGCTTAAAGTGTCTTTAAGGAGAATTAGACGATGCAAAATGGTATTTGGAAGGTGCTTAAAGTGACTTTAGAGAGAATGAGACGATGCGAAATGAGGTTTAGATGGTGCTTAAAGTGACTTTAAAGAGAATAAGACCATGTAAAATGGTGTTTAGAGGGTGCTTAAAGTGACTTTAAAGAGAATGAGACGATGCAAAATGAGGTTTAGAAGGTGCTTAAAGTGTCTTTAAAGAGAATGAGACGATGCAAAATGAGGTTTAGAAGGAGCTTAAAGTGTCTTTAAAGAGAATGAGACGATGCAAAATGAGGTTTAGAAGGTGCTTAAAGTGTCTTTAGAGATAATGAGACGATGCAAAATGGTGTTTAGAAGGTGCTTAAAGTGTCTTTAAAGAGAATCAGACGATGCAAAATGAAGTTTAGAAGGTGCTTAAACTGACTTTGGAGAGAATGAGACGATGCAAAATGAGGTTTAGAAGGTGCTTAAAGTGACTTTAAAGAGAATGAGACGATGCAAAATGAGGTTTAGAAGGTGCTTAAAGTGTCTTTAAAGAGAATGAGACGATGCAACATGAGGTTTAGAAGGTGCTTAAAGTGACTTTAGAGAGAATGAGACGATGCAAAATGGTGTTTAGAAGGTGCTCAAAGTGTCTTTAAGGAGAATGAGACGATGCAAAATGAGGTTTAGAAGGTGCTTAAAGTCACTTTAGAGAGAATGAGACGATGCAAAATGGTGTTTAGAAGGTGCTTAAAGTGTCTTTAAAGAGAATGAGACGATGCAAAATGAGGTTTAGAAGGTGCTTAAAGTGTCTTTAAAGAGAATGAGGCGATGCAAAATGAGGTTTAGAAGGTGCTTAAAGTGACTTTAGAGAGAATGAGGCGATGCAACATGAGTGTCGCTGACGACGCGAAACAGCTTAATAGGTCATCGCAGCCAACCGCCGATCGTACGATCGGAACGGTTTGGCTGCGTTGCACCATCTATGATGATAAAAACGCCGCCGTGCCGGCATGCTGACTAGGTTTAAAGCGTTAAGCATAGTCGTAAGAATTTAGGTATATAAGCGCATCGTAGAGTTGAATAAAGCAGTATTCTACTAAACGACAACTCGCAGCATAGTGCTTTCGTCGGTGGAAGTGCCACCAGTCGAAAGAAAGCGTTAAGCGCAACATTTGGAGGCTCCAGCGAGATCTGTCCAAAGTAGAAATACTCACCCTCGAGTGGTTTCACCAGAACCAGAGTTACCCGGGAAGTTGAACCCCGTATAATCTGCCTGGTTCGTGAGTGACGCGAGGAAGAACGAGCGATCAAGCAACGAGGTTGCACGTTAGGACCGGAGGAAGATCCGGCCAAATTCGGCAGTTGGTCCAGGGAGACCAAAGAAATTCTACGGCGGCCAAAGGCCCAAGGCAGCGAAGTACAAGCAAGACCCATCGGCGGACGGCCGGCGGACAAGACATCCATCGGCGGACGGCCGGCGGACAAGACATCCATCGGCGGACGGCCGGCGGAGAAGGCATCCATCGGCGGACGGCCGGCGGACAAGACATCCATCGGCAGACGGCCGGCGGAGAGAGCCAGGCGAACGATCATCCGGTGTACGGCCGGCGGAGAGGACCGGGCGAGCGATCTACTGGCGGACGACCGGCGGAGAAGACCGGGCGAACGATCCATCGGCAGACGGCCGCCGGAGAAGACCAGGCGAGACATCGCGGAACAGTCGGCGGCGAAAAGCGATCTACCCAACATAGGCAGTACGCGGAACGCGACCAACCAACGAGCCCGAGAAAGCCAGCGCAGTAAGTAACATGGAGGTTAATTATAAACAAAATCCGAATGGGAATTGCAAGTTATGCGCAAATTCCGATGATTGGAATAAACTGATCCATTGCGTAGAGTGCGATCGGTTTCTTCACCAATCATGCGTGGAAGCGCTGAAGTTCAAGGCAGTCGCAAAGGGTTTTATCTGCCCTAAGAGCAAGAACGCCGCAGAAGAAAGGAAAGAGAGCCGAGAAGCTCTGATGCAGACACAAAAATTATTACAGGAGAAAATAGACAAAGAGAAAGTAGAAAGGGAAAAAGCAGTCAAGATAGAGCAGGAAATAGAAAGGCTTCAAGAGGAAGTAAAAAGGGCACAAGAGGAAGCTGAAGAGACCAGAAGCTTCATATATGAGCCAGGTCATAATTCAACCGCAAATGAGGATGTTAAATTGCTTGCAGAAAGCATCGCCTCAATGGTAAAGGCATGGACGAAAAAAACGGACAAAACAGCACTTTCCGAGCTTCCAGACTTTTGCGGAAGCTACAAGACTTGGCCGCGTTTTAAACGTATGTACGACGAAACCACGAAGGCCGGTAATTTTTCGAATCTAGAGAACCTCACCAGGCTACAAAAGCACCTAAAGGGTGATGCACTACGCTCAGTTAGCGGGCTGATGCTGAACTCTGACAATGTTACCGAAATTCTTAAACGTCTGGAAAGACTCTATGGCAATCCAGACAATATTTACTCAGCACTGTTGAACGAATTGCTGGCCGTTAAAAATCCCTCGCTAGACAATCCAGCATCATTTATAAGATTTTCAAACGCGCTCCATGACTTGATCGATAATATGACGATGCTCAAGCAAGGCGAATACCTTAACGACAGAAGGCTTCTTAAAGACCTCGTCGCCAGGCTGCCGGTTGACTTACGAAACAAATGGCTCGCCGATTCACTTTCCAAAGAAAACAAACTTACAACCCTTTTGGACTTCGCTAAATGGCTGAAACCATCCGAAGACTTGGCTACGGTTCTGGTAGCCAGCGAAGAAGAATAAAAAAATGACACCCGCCACATGACACCCAAAAGTTGTCCTAGGTCAAGGGGGTGCTTGCTATGTGGGTATCAACACGAGACGCTCCGTTGCAAACAATTATACGGCAGGTCAGTGGACGAGAAGTGGAGCATTCTAAAGCGAAGTAACGTATGTGCAAATTGTTGTCAGCACAACAACCACATCGCCCAAAATTGCCGTCTGCCTCCGCAGTGTAAGGTTTACGGCTGCGGCAAAAAACACCACACAGCGCTTCACCGAAACGAAACCGCTGAGTGGCAGAACCGCGCCCGCCGCGATAATATGAGCGCTGTTAACGTTCTCAAAAACAAACAGCAACTCTTTTACCAAATTATTCCCGTATGCCTACGGAATCAAAACAAAATTGTACGTACGCATGCATTTATTGACTCGGGTTCTTCCACGAGTCTAATTCTGAACGAAACACGGAAGAAACTGAACTTAACTGGGTCAAAGAAACCGTTGACCCTATCATGGACAAACGGGAATACCCATGAAGACAAAAATAGTCAAACGGTCGACGTAAAAATGGAAGGTACGAACGGAATGGTGTTCGATATCAAAGGGTTGCGAAGCGTGGACGAACTCGACCTCCCGCTTCAAACTGTAGACGTGAATATGTTAGCAAAAAGATATGCACATTTAAGAGGGATAAAGCTCGAGAGCTACAAGAATGCACTACCTACGGTGCTTCTTGGACTGCCGCACTCCCATCTCATACGCGGAACTAGCCACCGAGAGGGAAAGCCTCACGAGCCGATTGCCCAAGAAATCCGACTAGGATGGGTAGTATTTGGGGGAGATCAGAGTGTTAAATCAAAGACCAACTTGTTTATGGTCCAAGAAAAGGAGAAACCAAAAGAAAATTATTTAAATCAACTTACGCGGGGACACTTTTCGACCGAAGAGTTCAGAATGAACCCTACTCCGAACAAATCTCCGAAACAGAAAGAAAGAGCTCGCGCCACAATGAACTTTCTCAAGGATCAAGAAATCTCTTTCAAGCAGCCCAAGTTGTTCGAAGACGTAAAATCGACTAAAAAGGACGAAGTTGTCACGTCAAAAGAGACCAAGCCAGTGCATACTACGAAGACACTAGAAAAAACTGACTGGAGTGTCATCAACACCGAGTGGTGTCCAAATTGGAATCGACTGAAACGATCACTAGCTATAGGGCTAAAATACATCGAATGGCTAAAGGCAAAAGCCACAGGTACCACATTTTCTAAAGTAATCTCCGTATCAGAATTAGACAGGGCCGAAATGCTTCTCCTAAAGAAGGCCCAGTGGGAAAAGTATACAGACGAAATGACTCAGCTTTCCTTAGGAAACGCGATCAATAGCCGCAGTTCCATTCGCGGGCTTAATCCCATAATAGACGAAAAGGGGGTACTGAGACCCAAAGGCAGACTAGAACGCATAGAATTTCTGAAGTACGATGCAAAAATGCGGATCATACTTCCAAAAATGCACCATGTAACTAACCTTATTTTGGCGAGAAAACCGTGGAAACGGTGGGTAATCGAATATCTACCGAAACTCTCCGAGCGAGAGAAGCGGGGCCGCCCATCAAAACCACTAACAGTAGGTAAAGATGTTAGCTTCCCGGACGAACAGAAAAAGGGGAAGTGGGTCAAGGGAATAGTCTGCGAGGTATTCCCTGGGAAAGACGGACAGACTAGATCCGCACGCATTAGAGTTGGAGACCTAGAGGTAACGAAACCTACAGTAAAATTAGCCATCCTAGACGTTCAAAGGGGTGAAGAAGAAAACAAAACAACGCAAGAAAACAATAATACTAATGATAGGGAAAACAAGTCATTTCCACATTGGGGAAGAAAACGTCGTATAGACATACAAGCCATTAAAGATAGAGCTGCCGAACTTGAAGCTATCGCCCCCAAAAAGAAACCCAGAAAAACAATTCGGGCAGTAAAATGGAAACTTGGAAAGTGATTGTTACTTGTCTCCTCTGGATAAACAGAGTAGAAGGTTTGTCAATCCTGCCTATATCAGAATCTGGCCTCTTCTTTGACCACCTCGGGACCCTACTGCTTGAACAAGGTACTTGGGACACATCAATACATACTGAAGCATACCCAGATAAAGACATAGAAACAATACTAGGTATAAAAGGAAATTTAGAACTGGCGTTCAAACGAGTTAATGAAACCGATCAGACACTTCTCCAACTGAAGGTAACACTCGATAGGGAGTGCGACTACGCTCTCCACATAATAAAAGACACAACACGGCTAAGATCCAAGCGATCAGGGGGTCTTCGGGATCTTGAAAGATTTCCTCTTTGGAGGCAACGAAATAGATGAACAACTAGCACTCCTCAAGGCAAAAGAAGATCAACAAATTACACACGTATCCGAAGACCTAGCCCAGGCAAAGAAGAAACATGATAAGATAGCAAGAGAATTAGCAGAAAAAATTGAAAATGTAAACGACGGAGTCGATCAACTACGGAAGCAATTCATCGAGAATAAGAAGAATGCTCTTTCCAGGTTCACACAAGAAACAATAATGCTAGGTAGTGCCCTAATACAAGAAATAACGAATAAATACAACGCAATTAAGGACGAACCAATTGGTATAGACGAAGAAATAAGAATAGCTAAGAAGATTAAGGATAGATTAACAGGAGATAACCTCATTTTAGACAGACCTCAAATCGTAGGTAAGAAAATAGTAAACGGTGAGATAATCTTAAACGTAAAAAACTCCATAGTATCCAGTAAAAGATTTGAAATCTTTAATAT